>NW_028263370.1:300000-600000 GCF_051168715.1 Poecilia mexicana | reverse complement strand
GTGGCAGAAAATACCAAAAACTAATGATATAAATAAAATCTTGCCTTCAAGGCCACTGGTTTATCACACCACTACTACATTCATTGATGCAAGGCAGAATTGATTCATGTTTTCATGTTGTCTGAACCAAATTCCTCCCTCTGAATATTGCAGTTGAAATTGAGTTAGGCTTTGTAGCCAGGTAACATAGATCTTGTTAACCATTGGTGAGCCTAGTTTACTTGTAGCACAAGTTGAAACAATGTTTTTTAAGCTACTGTCATCTGTAATAAGTCTGGCAATTCTTCTCTGACATCATCAGGGTATTTTTAGTCCATGCAACTGTCACTCATTGGATATTTTTTTCTTTTTCAGGCCTAGCTCTATGAAACCACAGGATGGTGAAAGCTTTAAAATCCTAGTACATCAGAGGTTTCTGAGATTTACAGACAAGTTGGACTGTTACCAACAACAATGTCGTTCAGTTTCTTTCTCATCCTAATGCTTGGCTTAACCTTCTGCAAGTCGTCTTTTACACATCTAGATGGATTGAGTTGCTGCCATGAAATTTGTTTGTGTTAACAAGCAACTGAACAGATGCAAGTTTCTTTTGTCATTTTATGTTTATGCTGTTGAATGTTTTCCCCAAAGATCATACCCGCAAGATGGGTGCTTCTTTTTCTTTATTAGAATGAAATAAAAGTTTACTAAAACAATTGTCTAAAGGTACATTATGTATTTTTTTAATTGGATGAAGAAAATTAGATTAAAATTTGTTTTACTGAGTTTTGAGTGAAGATTATAAAATACAATAAAATGCAGGTTTTAAACTTTTGCTATCTGTTTTTCCCTTTTCCAGTTTAAAAACAAACTCGGGCTTCCTATTAAGTAAAAAAAAAAAAACATTAGACGACTAGTCCTAAAGCTGGTAACATCTAAAAATGGCAACATGTTGCTAAAACATATTTTCATTAGACCCACTTTTCTGCATTAAGAATATTTTTTGTTGGTCTGATATATTCTAATCTTAAATATCATATTTTCATCATAATTACAATAAATAAGAGCTGGTAAAACATCATTGTGGGGCATTAATAGGTTGCGAGTTTCGAGTCCTCCACTTTGTTGAAAAGGGGTGTGGGTTGGAGTCCCCCCCATTGTTGAAAAGGGGTGCAGATTGGAGTCCCCCCCATTGTTTGAAAAGGGGTGCGGGTTGGAGTCCCCCCCCCGTTGTTTGAAAAGTGGTGCGGGTTGGAGTCCCCCCCAGGTGTTGAAAAGGGGTGCGGGTTGGAGTCCCCCCATTTTTTGAAAAGGGGTGCAGGTTGGAGTCCCCCCGCCCTTTGTTTGAAAATGGGTGCAGGTTGGGGTCCCCTCCACCCCCCCGTTATTGAAAAGGGGTGCGGGTTGGGGTCCTCCCCGTTGTTTGAAAAGGGGTGCGGGTTGGAGTCCCCCCCATTGTTTTAAAAGGGGTGTGGGTTGGATTTGATTAACCTATATAATGTATTTAACTTATGAACTGAATTACTGAACTACATAAACTTTTCAGTAATATTCTAATCTATTGAATATGACTAGTTGAGGACTAGTGCCAGAGTGATGATGGCTCAGATGGAAGCTCTCTTTTAGTTTTAGGTACCACTGCCATCAATACAGATAGGAGTACATTTACACAGTTCACAATGAATAACATCTGAGAGGGTGTTCTCCACAACTAGACATACCTTAAGTCCTGAAATATCCTTCCTGAAAAGGCAACCATGCAAAATTGTCTGCACAAAAATGTATTATTTTTTTAAATCGGCTTTAATTTTGTTTGAATCAAATATAACATGGTGCATGGACAGTGATTTAATAAGAGAATAAATAAGGAATTGAATCAATACGTGAGATCAATGGGTTCACTGACTGGTCTTCAACCCCACAAACAGATGAGACAAGACTTCGACTAGATAAAAAAAAAAATAAAATGCTCCAGATGAACCAGTTAAGAGTAATAAGTGTAATTTCAAAGGCAATTTTGGATGACAGCAATATATGTGAGAGCTGTAAAGCAAAGCAGAATGGGTATTTGATGTGCTAATGCAATAAACAATGCTAACTGCAATTTCACACTTTGAAGTTTACCAACTTTTTGAAAAGACTATTATCCATCCATCCATTTTCTATACACTCTTGTCCCTAGTGGAGTCAGGAGAGGTGCTAGTGCCTATCTCCAGCGAACGTTTTGGGCGAAAGGCGGGGTCACCCTGGACAGGTCGCCAGTCTGCCGCAGGGCAACACAGAGACAGACAGTACAAACAACCATGCACACACACACACACACACACACACACACACACACACACACACACACACACACACACACACACACACCCACCCCTAGGGAGAATTTAAAGAGACCAATTAACCTGACAGTCATGTTTTTGGACTTTGGGAGGAAGTTGGAGTACCCAGAGAGAACCCACACCTGCACAGGGAGAACATGCAAACTCCATGCAGAAAGACCCTGGGCCAGGAATCAATCCCAAGACATTCTTGCTGCAAGGCAACAGTGTTATCAACTGTGCCACTGTGCAGCCTGAAAAGACTACTATTAATATAAAAAATATATATATAAATATCATATGTTTATTTTTAGGAATTTAGTTCTAAAAATAATTTGGCCATTTTAAATGGCCAAATATTTTTACAAATATCTGGGTAAATCCACAGCACTGATTTCCATTGTAAAAAGGTTTGAACAATCGTTTTCATGAGACAAGCCTCCTGAGTGACCAGTTTGGTTGCACATGTGAATAAAAATCAATTGTTTCAGTGCTGTTCTTAACATTTCACACATGTTGATGGAGAATTTATGTACAATGTAATGCACTGATAGGCTGATATCGATTTTAAAAGTTTGTTTTTGAAGTAGAAGAGACAAACAACGAGAGTGGGTGGAAGACCTGGAGAGGCACGATGATGGACAGACAGAGTTAGAAGTATGAAGAAAAAGCACAGCGTGTCCATTAGCTGTCCAGTGTGGGAAGCAGAGGTCAGACAGCAACTACTAACGATCAGTGCAGTCCTAATGGCAGCAACAGTAGCGGATAATGAGTGTTGGGGGACGTGAACCCAACCTATTAACTATAAAACCGTGTGTCTGAGAGGAGAACATGGACAAATTCACATAGCAGAAACACTAATGGGACAAAAAGTAACGTTTTGGGGGAAGAAGATAGATCAGATCAGATCAGGAAGACACAGTAGAGTGTGTATGAAGATGGGGAGAAAGTGAGAAATAATTGTCCAGATGGTCTTCCTCCCGTAGTAACAGACATGTTGGTAGAAATAGAGGCAAAAGTAAAATGCCATACGGCTGTGTGATCTGCACTCTTTTCTCCCCCTATCACTGTGTCTAACATTGTCTTTCTCAGGGGAAATTTATCAGTTTAGCTTGTCTGGATATCATCTTCCCAACTGCCTACCTCCTTTCCAGTCTTCTCTCTCATCTCCTTGCCATTTCTGAGTAGTTGTTTTAACTGAGATTATTTTATTTATTTATTTATTTTCAATTTTACCAAAAAGAAAATATAAGAGGGTGATAAGCTTGTTATTACCTGTTTTCTGAGCAGTGGCTACCAAATGTCTACAGTGTAGACATTTTGTCTTTGAAGAATCTTTCCTCAAAGACAGCCCAGAAGTTAAGCTCTATTGAAGATACATCCTGTTCTACACTTTGCTTCATACAGAGGTTCTGGACCCTCGGTCATTGAGAAATTATTGCTTGCTGGAGGAGTGGACTCTGTTGAAGTTTTAAACAAACTTCATCTGATTTTATCTCTTATATTTGGCTGTTATGGTTGCAATGCAGTTCTTGATGAAATTGCATGGACTGTAATGGAGTAGGGCCATGATATATTTCTTTCCAGCAATAAAATGTCTTAAGTTGTTCTTTTGTACTGAATTTAATTACTCAACATTCTGAAGTTTGGCTAACACAGACTGAATGGATTCATTGATTTGCTGTTGCCAAACTATAACCCTAAAACAGTACAGAAAATGAACATTACTGTTTACAATTTTTTCTGTTCGCTGACTGGCCAGGGTGAAATCCCTCCTGAGAAATCAAGCTCAATGGGAGAAATCCCCGATGGAGCACAAAAGAGAAATGATAATCGAGTGGAATGGAAGGAACTAGTTTTAACCAGTAGTGAAAAAAAATTGCATAACACCTGAATTTCCTCTGTGTGGGACAATGAAGGGTGTTTTTATTCTATTCTATTTTGAATGTTTTTGAAGTACCATAGGATGACACAGCACTTCCCCTGTCCCGCTTGTTCCTGGGTATTGACATGAAGCTGCTGAAAGAAGTCTCCAAGTCTTTACCTTCACTTTAAAGAAAATCAACCTTAGCTGTTTGGAAATATTTCCCTTCATGAAAAATCCAAAAATAAAATAAAAGTCATTGTGTGAAACTACAGGAGTGTTACCCCTTTTCATTTATTCAATTAATGAATAAAATCTTGAGCATACAAGCAATAAGTGGGACCTATCCATAGCTGATGCTGTTTTCAAACTGTAAAAAGGTGTTTCAATCTGAACAATATGTGCATTTATATGGTAGCCACAACTAATTTTATCCTTGTAACTATTCCTTGTAAGTATTTTTTACATGTTTTCATCAGCAAACAGATTATTTTAAAAGTTGGAAGAATTACTGTTTTTCTCTATTAAACGAATGTGATTACATATCACTAAGGACACATTTGTTCTTATTCCTGGCAGATTTAGGTTTAAAGTCATCTTTTTTACCAACATGATTTTTTGAAATGCATTTTTTTTAAATCCACTGGGGAAAAAAACATGGATCTAATGCTAATTAGATTCTCATGATTTTCTGAAGGTAGAGATCATGTCTGGCTGGCAGTTTTAAGTGAAATGCAAATAGGAGATTTAAAAAATGACATTTCCTTCGCTTTGTTTATTATGTGTTGAGAAATGCCTGCTTCATTTTCTGTTGATTGAAGGGAAAAAAACCCATCAAACTCTGCCAGGGGTATCAATATATGTAGGCTCATCTGTACATTTTTATTTAGAGATCTCAGGTTATCATTCTGGAAAACTTGTGTCAAGTTGTACCTTTAGAAAATATTTTAAAGAAAGAGTGAGCAGTTAAAATAAACTACCAAGTGATGACAGGAAGGGAAAAAAACCTTTAAGCATTTTGTAAGTAACTGCATGTCCTTGTTCTTAGTTGTGGTCAAAAATTCAACACAAAAGAGGTTGCAAAGCCCTGCAACATTACAATGCTCTCTCATCAGTGTAATCATTGCTGATTGACAGCAACACACTGACACAGCTGTGTGAGGGTGTGTGGAATTCTATATCTGAAAAACTGTAAAATAAAACGGAGAAAATGAATGAAAAATGATAGATGGAGTCATAGGACAGAATATATAGAGATGAACTCAGAGACAGGAAGAGATGAAAGGCTATTCCATCCAGAGATTAGAGTGTAATCCATCATTGAATGGATTCTCTCAGATTACAGCTTGTTCACCTATTAAATCTGTCAGTCAACTCCCAATAGTGTCAGAGAGAAGGCGCCTGAGTGTGTGTATGATCTTTCTGTGACTGGAGATCTGTGTGTTTTAAGCCTTTTAGACAAATCTCTGCAGAGACCTTGAGAGCAGAGGGATTGACTGAGGGCTGAGCTCACACTCACACACACACACACACACACACACACACACACACACACACACGCACGCACGCACGCACGCACGCACGCACGCACGCACGCACACGCATCTGTCTGCACACGCACACACGCACCACAGACAAATGCACAAATGCACTGGTAACACCAGCCTTCTCCTGTGTGCATTTGTATTAATAGAGTTGTCAGATGTGTGTCTGCAGGATTCACAGCCAGCTAACACATATCATGCTGACACCACATATACAGCAAACAGACAAAGTTTAAATGAAAGGAGAATGAGAAGCAAAAAAAAAAGAAAAAGTGACAGATGAAAGCAATCTGAAAACCAGATATAAAAAAATTAAGATTTTACAGAGTAGTTTTTGCTGTGTACACAAAAAGTAAATGGAGAGGAAAAAATGATTCTTTGCTGATCTCTCCAGAGGATACTGCAGAAGCCCAAGAAATGAGGTGAGTGTCTCTTTGCATGTTATGGTGCTCATTAATGCTGCATGCTGACAGCTAAGTGTCATCGTCAGAGCACCCTTGCCTCAGAATGCCAATAAAAATAAATAAATAAATAAAAAACACAAGCCAAGACATGCAGCTCTCTAAAACAATGCCACAGAGTTGCAGATCCAAGCCCAAAGGGAGGCAGACACAGGCAACCAGAAATACAGAGAGAGGATGGAGAAATGTGTATTATTTTCTTCAGCTGCCAAGTCAGAAACCTATTGTCACTTTATATAAGTTGTGTGAGGAACAGGAAGTAGTTAGAAAAAAAACATGTAGCAGGTATGGTGAGGCAGAGCAGGAGTTAATGTTTCCATAGGGCTCAATTATCACTTCATTATTTGGTGAGTTTTTAAGGTGCTAAACAAAACCCAAACTAACACAATGAGGCAGCATTTTAGCAGCACTACAGTGGCGCAACAGCATGTATGTCTACTTGTTGCTTACCTGTCTTCTATTTGACACAGTAGAGAAAATATATGAAAGCTGATGCTTAGATGCGTTTAGTTTAGCCCATTTGCTTTTCACATTAGTGAAATGTACGTTTACTATCACAGATTTCAATTTCTACATTTGCATGCACATTTTATAACATTGTACAAAATATTAACATTAAAACGCTGATACAACAGTTGTGTTAAAGTACCTGTAGGTTCCACAGATTACCAGAAAACTGAATGCTGGAATTGGAATTTAAGTTGCAGTGTGTTATACATAGAGCTGGGAAATATGGGTAAAAAATATCCTTATATATTTTTACTTTGTTGAAAGGTTTCAATAAGTATCACAATACAATTTTACATTAAAATTCTACTTTCCAGCGTCACATGTAGCTCTGTGGTGGAGCAGGAACATATCACCTCTGGTGAACTGCCCCAGTTACAGAAATTTACAGAAATGTTGAAGGTTCACAAGCAGGCATCATAATTTATTCATAATTTATAAGTAATAGAGGTGTGAGGTCAATGGGATGGCACTGCCTCCACCCAGTTCTAAGCATCAACTGTAACCCTAGCTTAATCCGGCTTTACTGGCACTGTTACTGGTGGGGGAACCCTGACTTCTTTAGCCTACATTTGAAGATAAAGAAGGATTGGGACCTCCAAATACTAAATGCAGTCAGAGGACCTGCTGGTCTCTCTAACACTTTATTTAGCTTCTTATTTATAGGAGTATAAACCAAAGAAAGCATGACGGAAAATTTGGGTTATTTTGAAACCATGACATTTTAAAACTTCCGTATACCTTAATACTGGCATCGCAATCCTACTTCTCTTTGATATTCCTCATCAGGTAAAGACTAAATAAAAAAATAAAACATTAATTTAATTATTTTTTTTGAGCGGTGCAGTGAGCTCCACGTTGCACACAGACTGGAAAGATGATAGCTCAGAGGCTTTTCTTTCTACGTGTCAAGTTCAACCATTTGCAGCCTGTTACACTAACTCATGCAGCTGCCTGTGCTTCATAACAGTATTTATCATTTTTAATTGTACGTCTTTGTCCTAATAAATGTGGCACCTTTGATTGTGCTGAGACACTTATTTTTTAATGTTTTATTTTCCCCATTGTATAAATGCAGTCTAATTAATGGTTGAGTTTTAAAAAAAAAAATGTTTAAAAAAGATTATGTTTCTGCAATAAAAGCTGAAATGATTTCCAAGCCTTTGACACATTTTACCAGGCGTGTCAATAACTGTGTGGAGGGGACTGTACGTCGTTCTTTTGTAACTGCTTCTGTGAGTGAAAGACATTCCTGCGACACTTTTATTACCCAGGAGTTAGGATGATGCAGAAGAATAATGTGACCCATATGAGCCAAGGCAGTCAGACTGAGTCTGCTACCACACTCTCATGGTTCTAACTGCAGAGCACAACATATCCTATAGACCTTTTTCATTTTGCAGAGTACTTAAACTCTCAGTGCTAGGCTCGCTGTCTTAACACCTGGAGGCTATGTTCTCACCTACTACTGATACAATTGCAACTCCTGTTCAAATTTCACACTTCAAAAGGCCTACCTTGGCCCCTGAAATACCTGCAGGACATGTCTGATATGATTCAGTGTTTTTTTCTATTGAGGTGAAGTAGGAGTCATTGCTGCCCAGTTTTAACACGGCTTGATTTGGTAAAAAGTGAGGAAAGCCGAGTGATGGATTGAATGTCACTATCATCTACTCTGATCATTATTCTAAATCAGGGGTGTCCAAAGTCGAGGGCCGGCATCCTGCATGTTTTAGTTCTCTCCCTAGTGGTAGTAACAATCTCCTCAGCAAGTCAATGTTCTGCTTAGGCCTTCTAATAAGCCATCATTTAATGCAGGTGTGTAAAACCAGGGAGAGAACTAAAACATGCAGGATGCCGGCCCTCGAGGACCAACTTTGGACACCCCTGTTCTAAATAATTTTAAAAAGCCAAGATATTTGTGGTTTGAAAGAATGAATCGGACCTTGGCTTTAACACATTTTTACTTTTTGGTTTGATTCTGTCAGATTTAAAAACACATCAAATACTTTCCAGAAGCCAGGAATGATTTAAATGATGATCAAATACAAAATTTGTCAAGCAGAGAATTAAATCCCCAAAAGCAGCTTGAGAGAGTCCCACAGGTAATTGGACACATTTTTTTTACATCATATAACAAATAAAATGTAAGAATTATAAATTGTAGTCTGTATCTGTACTAATAACTACACTTTCATAAAGGGCTAGGAGAGGAATCCAGTAACAACATATTCTTTAACTTTTTTCTGTACTTTTGGAAAAGAATGTGGGGGGGAAAATAACCATGATTCAGAAGCATTTCTTCAAATTTGAAATCCATATCTATGTTTTCTATTGATATTTAAGAAACTTTGAAAAGTTTGACCTTTTTATCCCATCTCTCTCATCCAAATTTACTCCTAACAAAAACATTTAATCAATCCCAATCAGTGTTTAATCAGCTCTAGAAATCAGTGGACATCCCTCGTATTTTGTGTCATTTTAAGTAAAATTTGCTTGGTGGGATAGAAATTGTTTGAAACATTTGCTGTTGATTTTTTTTTTTTTTGCTATTACAGACTGTATTGTGGAAATCCATATTGTACTGTCATCAGTTGATGGAAATCACCCATAAGAAAACTGATGTACACTTAGTCATGTTTTGTTTATAGGATAGTACAATTGATTGCAAATATGGGTGGTTTCCAGTGTCAAGGTACCACAATGGAGAGGTGTTTAAAAGCCTCAAAATTACTTTCGGAAAACCAGCACTTTAAAAACAAAGAATGATCTTATTTTCAGAATTTTTGTAGAGTTTTATCACGGGTTCTAAAAATTGTGAGTAACAAATCTTAGTATGAACTAGAAATGTACACGCCCAAGAGAGTTCTTTGACTTGTTTTTTTATACAAATTTAGAAATAAGTATGATTGCTGCTTTCCCTAATCAAAGCTAGAAAAATGATTTGATTGAAATAAAAAGAAGGATAAGACACGTCAGCTCACTGATGCGGCTAAGAGTTGCCCGCTACGTTTAATAACCAGTCATCTGTTTCCTGGTGTTCAAAAGACCCTTATGTATAGTTTAAGTTTGGTGTTGAGTATTACTCTTTGTATTATGTGTTTTCTGTTCAGCGTTACTTTTGTCCCTTAAGGGATACCGTAGTTAGGGCAGTGATGACGTCAACACCTTGCCGTAGCCAACGTTGCTGGTATCTGGTGGGGAAGTTTGGGTAACCGAGCCGCTGTGCTAACACGTGGGAAAGACCACAAGATATGTGTTCTCCTTAAGAGTGTGCGTCATTGATGAGTAAGTTGTAATATTTGAGTGTTTACTGCAGCTAAATGAGTGATTTGAAGTTTATTTGTTTGCTATTATTTCACCTGTTGCTAAGTCCGAGCTATATGCTACGTGTGTATTGTAGAGCATTGTGTCGCACATGCATATCTATTCTCAGTGGAGCAGAGACATGGTTATTAGTTAACTGTGGAGTTAACTTGCCTTAGTTTGCTTAGTAATATTGACTTAGAGGTTTCCTTCTTAGTTTATCTAAGGTATAATGGCAAGGTGTAATGATAGGACACCTTGAACTTATTTTCTGTATTTTTGTTTATTCTAGGAAACCACACACACACCTTCATGTAGACACATTTATGCCCATCCATGTTCAGTGGATTATCTGTGATACAGTTTGGAATACAGAACAGTTAAAGGATCCTGCCTCGTGTCTTCATTAAACTCCTGCTGCACCTCATCCAAAACTGGTCCTGAGCTGAATCCTGGCCTGAGTGGTGTTCTGGCCGACACTCCAGGTTGAGAGCGGTGACAAACCTGAACAGCGCCTAACAGTCCTTCAACTTTAGAACAAACTCACTTACACCTGGAATCATGGTATTATATCAATCACTCTCGAATTTTTTTACAATTAAGCAACCCCACATTCAAATCTATAGCCCAGCCTATGAATCAAAACAAAAAAAAATATTTCATCAATAATAATAGTCCATCGAAAATTGGGCGATCAAAAATAAAGTTCCATCTCGCAAAAAAACAACGTTGGGGCCCAAAAAATGTATCAGTCTTCGTGCACAAAAAAAAAAAAAAAAAAACCATGGAAGGGTCTCACCGGGGCGGCGTCTGTGTACCCGGGTGGTTCCCTTTGTCAGGCCTGGAACGTGAGCGCATCAGGTCCAGTCCTCGCCCCGTGTGGCTTTATCTTGCCTCCAGAAGACTTTTGATTCCTTCAGTAGTTGATCTGGCAACGCATTTATTCCAACAATCAGGTATGTCCGGACTAATCTTTCGAGCTCCCCAGTCCGTCGCTCGGCGTCCTTTTCCAGCGTGCTGCCACACCCACTTCTCTCTCTAATCCAGTGTCCCTTGTTCCTTTTATCAGTTCCGGTAAAAGTTGTGACCCAGATCTTTTTTTTTACTTCGTTGGACTTTCACCTATAGACATCAATACGTAGACGCCTCATGGAGCGCTGAGCCGTACGTAACTGCGTCCGTCATCTTGTATGTGGCAACAGAGCGATCGAAACTCCTTAAGTCCTGTGCTGTGAGGACTTGTTTCAACCATTTTACGAAACAAACTGGATTCATTAGGATTACCTTCCCCAGGTAAGGATGAAAGATCAGAATTACTTGACTTTGCAGCCAGAAATTCGCTTTTAAACAACCGAAAAATATTTCCTATGTTGCTAAATTGGCCCGAAATAACCGCTGATTGTTAGCTTAGCAGCTAATGTTTTCATACTGTTTTCTAATGAGAGAGGTGATGAAAAACCGCTGTTATTGAAGTTCATTAGAAACCAGAGGATTTAGTGAGGAAAGATCAGTCAGGATCAGAGCTGGAGCTGCTGTTCTTCAGTCCGTTTCCAGCTCAGCTTCACCATGTCGGTATTTAGCTATAAAGATGCTACGAGTCAGAGCCCAACATGCTGAAAATGTCTTGTTATGAATGTGAAGGAAACATATACGAAACGTATTGTATGTATTTTCTATTACACTTTTGGATATTTTCTCTTTTATCCTTGGCTTTAGCCTGTGAACCAGGACGTCTCAGAAGTCATTGAGTTCTCCCAGTGTGACCAGCAGACTGAGGCCTGTGGCCAGTGTTCCCAGTATAATAAATAAATATTTTATTCTTTCACTTTTTGTGTATTTTTAAATATCTCAATCTGAAGTATTATTGTATTAATGTAGCTTATATAATGAAATAAAAAATAATTTACTCTGTTGGAATTATTTTCACTCTTTGCTGTCAATAGCAGAGTTGACATACTGTAAATTCTCTGGAAAAAAGTAAGAAATATATGTAGTTTAATGTTTGACAATGACTGATTTATAAATCAAAAGTCATTTCTCAATAACGTAAAAAAAATAAATACAGGAAAATTATTTGTTGTCTTGAAATGTTAAATGTACATTAAACTATGGAATTATGTAAATATATTCTTCAATAAAACTCTGTAAAAGTGTGTCTGTTCATCAATGTCATTATAAAAATTTTCAGAATAGTTTCTATCAAATAAAACATTGTGCTCTTTAATTTAATTGTGCTCTTTAAAGTTAGAAACGCACTTTAGCAATTTCTTTGATTGCCAAATGTATTAATGTGTGTGAGAAAATGTGTCAATGGCAGGTATTAACTTAAAATACTTTGTTTTATCAAGTTCAGCCCATTCACTTGTATTACCTTACTGGCACATATAACACATTCAGTAAATATGCATACACACACACACACACACACATATATATATATATTATTATTTAATATATTGACGTCTGTGTGTGTGCATATGTTCATAAATGTTGATTACTGTATATATAAAAACGATTTATCAAAATCAATTTTATTATAGGTTCACATTTTCTTTATTCAGAAATTACAATTAAAATATAATGAAAAGTCATAAATGTTGTCTTTGGTGATTGTTTAATTTCCAAATATATTCACGTTTATATGTGAGTGGGTCGATGATGAACATTAGCTAAAAATACTTTGTGGAATGGCATTTTCTGAAGTTCGGTCCATTCATTTGTATTAGCTTACTGGCAGAGATGCCACATTCAATATGGCGGACGCGATTACGTATCGCTGCAACGGGCTGACCCGCTCCATGAGGCGTCTATGTATTAATGTCTATGGTTTCACCAATAAAATACAGACATACAAGACATCCTTGCATACATATCAATACAACAAAAATTATGTGTATTTCATTAACCCATGCTTTATTCTCGGAGGTTAATTATTATTATTTTTTTTTTTGCTTAAGATACTTTATTTTATTGTGATGTCACAGATGAAGGTGCGTTTTTTAAGATTGGTCTCATGCTATGAACACCTTTTATTTCACCATGAATATAATTAAAATAATTTTAATTCATCAGCATTAATTAACTTTCCACCCCCTAGCTGTGTAGTTTTGTGCTTCTTTTGCATTTTATACATCACATTAAACTAAAAGGTGCATTAAACTTAATAATAAATATCTCCTGTGGAGGAAAATGTTTTTTTCCTTCTTTCCTTTTCTAAAAAATATGTTTTTAGTTACTATAATAAGCTCATGTAGCTCAAAGAGACTTAAAATGTTTCATGTATCATACAGTTTTGCAAAGAGTCTGTTTTCACTTGGCACCAGAAAAAGTTCAGAGGATGAGCTTTTCTCATGTCTTCTGAAAAAAGCTCACATCCTGTGTTGCCATTGTGACCTTCGTTTTTGCTGTTAGCTAATAGTCGCTCACCTCTGACCTTCTGCTGGATGCTTTGGATCATGGGAATATTTGTTTCTGTTTACATAAACAAAGATCAAATGATTCAGAGACAGAAAGCAGGAGAGTAAATGAAAATGTAAATGGTCTGTTACCTGTTGACCCACGGTTTTTCTTGCCAACTGTCCGTCAGCCAAAGAGAATGAGATGGGAAAAATATATATGTTAGAGAAAAGAATTACTGGACATAGAGGAACACTGTGAGAGATATAATTTAGATTTGTAATATTTCCTCAGGGCATAGTAGGAAGACATGCTTAGCATAAAAAGAAGCAAAAGAAAAAAAACAGCCTAGACCAGCGTTCACAAATCAAACCCTTAAAGACATCTAAAAGCTTGAGAGGAAAACTGCATAAGGAGTCTCTTTTAGAGAAAAACAGGAAAAATAAATACAGACAAAAAATAAATGGCAGAGAAATGGATGACAGAGAGAAACAGATGGAGCAAAAGCGAGGATGCTATGTTATCAGGGAGTCCAGAGGAAGACTAACTGTTTGCAGCTCATCCATCAACTTACAGCTACCACAGTTCTCCTTTATTCACTCCTCTCCTCCTTCCTTTTATATTTCAGTGTTTGTATTGCTTCCTGTATTTCTCACAACTTCGGATAAGGCATGGCTATAGTTCCTGAAAAGATTGAAACAACATTCTAGTAGCAGGAGATCTACACTGGCTATTCTGCTATCAGAATACTTTCTCCTCACACCTTTGTTAAGCTACTCAGTCTCACTTAACTCTGCAATGCTGGAAACTTGGTTTGTGGAAAAAAAGAGTTAACAATAACCGTTCAAGACTTCTTGTCACTTCTGTTTGAAAGGAATAATTTTAAGACAATAACCAAAACAAGAAACTTCTCCCAAATGTAAAAATTAACAACAAAACAACATGTTTAGGGTTATATTTCTTTGTCATTGACTCAAAGAGTGGGAGGCAATATGTGAGAAGTACTTTAGAGCTTAACAACATCCTCATGAGTTCTGACAGCAAAAGATGCTCAATAAGAGTTACTATTAGGAGTTTTAAAACATTATATGTTTTTAAATGTAGTACAGCTGCAGGGTGGGGTCCTTTCTCTTTGATGTGTCAACATCACATGGATATGTTCTCCCATTTATAAGTTAAAATTAACTCACTGCAGAATGAAAAGCCATTTATCTATTTATCCATCTATTCAACTAAACCATAACTAGTTAACTGCAGTACATGTACCAATATACCAGTCTTATATTATCCCATAAACACCAGCAAAATGTAAACAGAAAACAAGAGCTAAAGGTAATTTAATGCATGTTACAAAACACAGAAAATTAGAGCCCAACTAAGTATCTGGATTGGATATGTTTGGAAGATGTGGACAAAAATATATATAGAAAATATAAAAACCCATAGAATAAATATATAGAAATGTCCTTTTACCTTTTTGAAGTCCTGGAAATGAACAGAAAAAAATAGACAGATGGATGGATGGATAACTGGATAGAAAATAAACTCAAAGTAACAGCAAGAATATGATGCTTTTATTTACATCATAAATAAAAATTGATTCCATAGTTTTTTAGATTTTTCCAGACAGTCCTGTACTGCACTCATCTGTTTCATTTTACAACCCCATCCTACTTACAAAGGAAATAATGCGAGGACTGTAGGCAAGTTCAGCCAGTCAACCTGAGCTGTGGCGATCACATCCTCCACAGAACAAGCAGTAAGTTTCTTGCATCACTCTGCATTCTGTGTACCTGTGCTGTTGCCTTCCTCTAGTCTGCCCCTCATCATCCTACACACCACCCTGTAGCCCTTCATGGCTGTATATTCCCTGGCATGCTTGAAGACATGTTTATGCTGACCAACTTGGAGATGAAGTGATAAGGTTGGAGACTAAATGTCAAATGAATGGTTGTTCTATAATCTTTAATAATTCAAACATTGTAAAAAGTTGGATGTCATTCATATATTGACCATTACAATTTCTTGATTACCTGATCAGCAACAGCTCCAAATCATTTTTAAACTTTTTTCCCTGACATGTCAGATATGCCTGACATGCTTTTGTACAGAAATTTACTTCTGAACCTTCTGGGTTGATTATGTTGTATGATGCATACACAATAGCTTGAGTGATGCCCCATCGTTAATCCATAGGATTAAATATGAAGTCATCCAAACATTTGCAGTTATAACAGCTTCAACTCTTCTGGGAGGGATTTACACAAAGTTTAATAGTGAATTACAGAACGTTTTGACCAAGATTCCAGAAGCACATTTTTTATGTCAGACATTGATTTTGGAGCCCTGGATTGTAGTATCTTATTGCACAGGTATTCATTCTGTCATAGTGTTTGCAGTGGAAGGCCAGTGGATGTTATGATGTTGTTTTTTGTGTGTGTGTGTGTGTGTGTGGGGGGGGGGGGGTTCTGTGTTTTTCTGTGTATTTCTCCCTGTAGTCAGAGTCTATTTTGGCTTCTAGTAGTTTCCTGTGTTTGCTGTCTAGTTTTTCATGTATGTTGCCCATTAGCCACTGATTAGTTATTCCCTGCACCTGTTTTCTCTGTGATTTAAGTTGAGCGCACCGTGGTTTAGGCGCAGTGTCTGAGTTTAGTCCTGTCTGAGTTTTCCTCTGTGTAAGTCTGGATTCAGTTGCAAGTACTTGCCTGCGAGTTGGGACCTGTGGATTCTTGCTTTAAATGAAGATTAAACACACAATGCCTCGACCAGAAAAAGTCATTCCTGATAGAGGATTTAAACACACTTGGCCATAGTGATCAGAAAATCTGAATTCAATTTGGAGTGGTAATCAAAATTTTGAGAAATTTAGAATCTAAGTGTGACAAATATGTTTGCTCAGCACAGTCAAGCTATTACATGTTAATATTAAGAACTATGTAATAAATAAGTAATATTCTAATGTTTATAGAATATTGTGTAAATGAATTGGATAAAATTATCTGAGTTTAAAATATAATAAAAAAATTATTAAAACTTTCCCATTATTACTAAAAAATAGTTTGTCCTATTATTGGCAAATAAGGTTAGCTATTAGCTCTCAAAAATGTAATTGAACAAACAGATCTTTTGCTTCAAACCAAACAGATACTTTTTTCTAACGTGGGTGCATTATGTGTGTTGTCATGTTGCATTTCTGATAAATGTTATATAGGAGAGTCTAAAAGGACAAATACAAAAAGGAAGAGGCAGGATTTGGTCTGGAGAGCAGACTGTTTTGTGACTACATTGTAATGACATGTTATTCTGAGTCATCTCAGTTCCAAACAGAAGCAGAGAAACAAAGAGGAAACAAGGGGATGGCAGACAGAGCGAAATGTGTGTGTTTGTGTCTCCTCTCAACACAAACATCAAATGTTTTTGGAGCTGGCCAATTTCCCACTAATATTCCTGTCTCTAGCTGCCTTTAAAAGCCTTTGAAGACCCCTGAATTATTTACAGTCTAAATCAGTGTTCCTAATTATATGTGTTTAAGGAAACAGAACAACCACAGCCAGGTGGGAAGCCCCGTCTATAAAAGGCGATGAGTCACCGTAATATCCATTATTAACGTGACGTGTTTAAAATATAGTTCGAGGTGATGTGAAAATATTAGTGTGGGCCTGTGTTTGTCCCATTTATATTCATAAATTTGCTGTTGTGTATTTAGATGCCCAAAGCAGATGCAACAAGCAGGTCACCAAGTCCTCTGTGTGCTCGCCATTGTGAGTTTGATGTTGCACAACTTGGTGTTTATCTGTGGTTGGGTTCTTCTTTTCAATTCACCTTTTTTCATGCCCCACCTGTCTCCCTCTATCTGTGTGTAAATGTTGTTGCATGTGTCATGTCCATTCCCCGCTGACCTGAGCAGGTGTTGAGCCTTGAGTTTACAGCTATAGGTCACTCATCCTTCTCAACAATCAGTCAAATACACAAACACACCCACAGGGCTTCATTCTCCACCCAACAACATGTGTTCCCTTTTTTTAAAGCACTGTTTTGCTCTGCTTCTCTTTGCTCTACTCATCCATATACATTGGCATGCAGTGGCATATTTCCCTCAGCTAAAACATGCCTTTTTTAGAAACATGTTTGAGTCTTTTCTTTTTCCCTTGGCTTTTTTAAACCCAGAGTTCAACCTGAAAACCCCAACCATTCCAATTTACCCTGTCAATCTTACCCTCCTTTCTCTTTGTTCCTTTTCCTTGCTCTAAAGCATACATTCACACACATATTTTAAATTCTCAACAGTAATTATACAACTGCAATGCTCCAATTTCTAATACTGCCACATTTACAGACTTGTCTTTCCACATGTATACAGACAAAATGGATAAGGTTTTGACCTTAGATGGAAGAAGACAATTCCTCACAGATGAAATGTTAAAATTCTATCTTCAATTAGCTCCTTTACAAGTAGGCAGCATCGTGTCTGGCTTTTTAAGTTTGACATGAATAGTGAAGTGATTCATTCATTTAACAATTTTACATATTTTCACACTGTGACCATTTCAGTGCATTTTATTGCTGCTTTATGTGACAGACTGTTCAATGTGCCACATAATCAAGTGGGTTTTACTAACTGATATGACTAGAATACTTTTAGCAATACTAACATAACGAAATGCTTTGTTTTGACTTGTGTATTGCACACATGTTCAATAAACAAAGCATTGTATAGTTAGTACTGTGAATAAAAGACTTTCTGTAATGCAAGTTGTCAGAATTGCAAATAAACGTTCTTTTAACTGTGTGCTGTAAGAACTCACCTCTTAACTCTTAATCTCAACTTGAGTGTTTTGAAAGTTTTTTAAAACAGAATTAAGTTTGTGTTTTCCAGTGTTGAACCTGTAATTATAAATATTTCTTACTATCTATAAGCTTGTCAATAATGAATTAACTCATGTTAGAAAGTTGACTTACTCGTGGATTTAAGGAAGCTTTTGAATATTAATTTGTAAATTAAAGGACTAACAATGTTTTACAGTGTAGCTATCATTAAGTTTTAAGGCAGCCATATTGGATTCCTAAAAGGGGTTGGTGGTACATGGAAAACTAAAAATATTTCCAATCTGCATAACCTGTTATAGAGACTGGAGCTAAGCAGAGATGTCTTCTCTTACAACTCCATTTACACTGAAATTAGAATAGATTACATTCTACTAAAAAGGTGATGTACAAGCACGATCCCATCAGTTAAAATGAAGAACAATAACAAAGTCTAGCATAACCTCTGTCCGAGCAGTATGAATACTTTTTCAGGTTACAGCAGAAGATTTTTACTATCAGTCCAGGAATTTTATGTTCTGTCATGGACTCAGAATTCTCCTTCTGTATCAATGCAAACTCTGGGAAGTTAACAACTTCCGGCTGTCTGCCTGTCTGTACCAAACACTAGCACCAGTTGACCTTTCCCATTTACTATGTCAGTCATCATCATGACCTACCAGCTTCTTTCCTCACATACACATAAAGATAAAATGCATGGCTCAGTTTTCCATGCACTTACAGGTAACTTGCATGTACAGGTACAAGTTATCGCCTGTCATTCTGCACCCAATCCCAAATGCTGCTAGGTTTTCACATTTCTTATAGCTGTCAAAAACAATGAGCTCATGTGTTTTTAATTTCCCTTCCCTTTGAGTTAGATTATAGAGCTCTCTATCAGATTCCTATCAGGCAGACTTATTTATTTGTTCTGAAATTGATGTCTGCACTCAAAAGTGGATTTGGGATAAAATCAAATTAATTAACTTTTTATAGTCTCCTAACAAAACATCATGGAAGGGGGAGAGCAAACAAAAGTGTCAAAATTGCTGAACAAATGCAAAAAATAAAAAAAAAAATAATATAGCACAACAAACCACTGACATGACATCTAATAAAGCATAAACTCCATGGAGATGTTCAGTTTATATCATGATCTTAATGATCAATTTAAGTTGTGCAGAAGACATCTGTAACTTTGTTCAAATTATGACAGAAGAAGATTAAGAAAATGGAAGCCTCTGATCCCACCGGAGTAAATGAAGAACACTAAAAAGTCAGAAAGGAATGAAACAAGATTTTACAAGCTGAAAGTGAAATGGTGTTGATCAAAAATGGCTATGGTGTTGTACAGCTGTAAGTGAGCACTCGGCATTTCACCACCTCAGGGTGAAACACCAGATGGAGAAGGGACTGTATGAGAAAAAAGAGCACAGCAGTCTGTCATTATTAAATCATGTTGTTTCCTTTCTTTTTACTTTTCTTCAACCAGAATGCTGCAGGATAATCAGCTGTCTAGTGCTCTTCTCCTCAGCCATCCACCATCAATGGCTTTATGTTGCTCCCTCGCATCGTCTGTGTCTCAGAACAGGGCCTGTGAGAGCATTGTCATGATGTAGTTCTGCTATAAAGGGACACTGATATTTAAATGGCCTCCATCAAATTCCATCTGAAATTTCACTGCTCCCTGTTTATGCTTCCACCTCACCCAGTCCTACCGTTTTCTATATACTAGTGAGTTAAAGGCCAAATCCATTGCTTAATGGGAAAGGCTCTCCTGTATAGTATCATTCAGAAAGAAGAAATAATGATTAATGGAATAAACCGTTAGCTTTGGCAGAGTTGGGTAGCTTCCCTTTTGAGGCTGCAATACACATCTCAACACACCAATAATTCAATACATTTGGTGCAATACAATACTGAACCATGGTTCACTGATTCACTGTTATAGGTCAACATACTACAATTCAATGAGACATAATTTTGGGTAAAGCAAAGAAAAAATAAATAATGATTTTATGTAAAAAAAAAAAAAAAAAGTGGTCTTTTTGGTACACTTCTGGTACAGTGATTCTTGTGGCAGTGCTTTTACATGCCTGCTGGACCTCTGAGGCCCACAAATTAGTTCAATTCTGACACTGAACTAATTTGAAGAAAGAGCCTTCCAGCCAATCTTCAGATTATTTAATCCTCTTCAGTACAACTTTTTATAATCTCCTAACAAATATTTTTTGTGCAACTAATAAATATCTGTCTGCAGAATGTTGAAAAAAGCAATTTTAGCTAGATCAAGGATTCCAAAATTATATATTTTTTTGTATATGTCACTACAACAAAATAAAATTACTTATGAAGTAAAAATGCTGTTTTTATGGAATAAAAGCTTTAAAGCATGCTGTCTGTTTTTATCTGCCCTAACAGAAATAAGGATTTCTCTTAATAGTTGTAGACTGTGTGAAAAGGTTTTGATAAAATCTGCACTTGCTAAAGGACTTATTCTTTTTCTATTCTCACTCTGAAACCATTCCAGAGACCCCTGACTATGTCCTCTAAACAACACCTACAGATATCTATGCCTACAATGCTGTAAACTGTTACCAGCTCAGATCAAAAGTAAAGACAGTAACAATGTTCAAATGACTAAAGATATAATCGTATTCACTGTCTGAAGTCAACCAAAGCATTCTGACATCAGAGTGGAAAAAAGTCAAAGTGGGACAAAAAAAAGGTCAGGGAAAAAAAATCATACCAGACAAAAAATTTAGCATAAAATAATATATTTCATTTTGCTACAAGTAAGAAACCAAAAACATAAAAGTCTTAGTTCTTTACAAGTGTTTTTAAGTCCAGAAAATCTCCATCCAGCAGTTTTTTAAGACAACATTTTTTATGACTAAGACACCTTACCACCATCTTACCATGTTGGCTGTTAAACAACTAACGTCAATAAATATCTAACAGAAGACCTGCATACATGGTACCTTGATTATCAGCTACTATTCATTACAGTCAAAGCAGTCCCTTGTGATGTTCATGTTTTGGACAGTTGATGTGATTACAAAACTTTTGTGATTCATTGTGCAGATTTTAGAAATATTCCCATTTTTGTACTGAAAAAGACACAAGTACTTGTGCTTGTGTTTGTTTTCCATTAA
Organism: Poecilia mexicana; assembly: GCF_051168715.1. NCBI lineage: Eukaryota > Metazoa > Chordata > Actinopteri > Cyprinodontiformes > Poeciliidae > Poecilia > Poecilia mexicana. Next base: position 578,661 of record NW_028263370.1, on the reverse strand, counting down.
ATAAAGAACTAGAGGGGCTTCATTTGGCTAGTTACAAAAACATGTCTTCATCATTTTGGATCGAAAGGAAATAAGTCAACTTCAGCCAAGTAGGAAATGAACTAACTCCACAGCTCTGATATTTTGGACTTGAAGCAGATTTGTTATACTGAGTCACTTAGGAAGTTCTCAGTTCGGTAAACAACAGTTTGGAAAAACACTTGGCATTCCATTGAAAGAAGCAGTTGTTACAAGTAAACATAAGAGAATTATATGCCTCAAGCAGAACTGCAGTAAGTGCCAGCCCTTAATATAAAGGCTGGTATTTTAAATGTTTTTACATATAAAATGACTGGTATAAAATTCTTTTTGTTACAAATTATTTTAGCTACAAACAAGTTTGTTTGTGTTCTCCATACAGCTGAAAATCAATTTTTAGTGATGTTAAACAGTGAAAAAAGCAACAAATCCTTCCATTGGACGAGCAAATCTCTTTCACCAATTAAATTCTTAAGAACAGGACAGAAAAGTGATGTTGTAATTATGACTCATCGTTCTGCACTTAAAACAGTTGTCTGTATTCATGTTATGTCTGATCTCCAAGCTGTACCTCCAGTGTAAATGCAAACAAAGCCCTATTAAATTACTGAGTGCATCAGCCTCCTGCTGCACAAAGGAAGCCGCATTTAACTTTAGCAACCAAGCTGACTGACTCTGTGTCTGCAATTATGTGCTCAGGTTTGTGCCCCAATGTCCCTGTGTCTCTATACATATATATAACGATCCCTAAAGAAGACAAGATAGGCTAAGGACTGTGACTGATTAGTGGTTTAATTGATTAGCTGGTTCAGAGATTGATTAGTCGGGCCTGGCTCAAACAGATTCATTAGAACAGTGATAGAAGAGTTTGATGTTGCTGCAGCTGTTCTGCCTGGCCCTGGACAGCACGCCCCACTAATGGACATAATCGGTCTGTCTATGGACTACGTTATGTCCATAGGCACACATTGCTGAGTGTGAGTGTAGCACATGGCTAGCTGCACACATCTTCTCTTTTTCTTCACTCTCACTCTCACCAAACATCCAGGAGACGGGAGATGTGCCGAGGTAAGTAGGGATGAGAAGAACCGAGAAGGGCAACAACTATTTTTGGATTAAAAGCCCTGTTGATCTATTTCTGTTTTCCGCATCCCCTTTCAATTTAGAATTTTTGCACTTTGCCTCTTTTTCTTTCATTCCATCCATCTCTGTCATCCTCAAAGCTTTTAACAGTCTTGCAAGCTACTTTTTCTTTGACTTTCTGCGGTACAAGATCCCATTCTGTTCCCGTATTTTCAATGCATCTTATCATCGGTCTTCTCTTTATTTACCTCTCCTTCTATAACAGATTCTTTGTGAGTACTTTGTGATGAAGCCCGGAAAGCACTGTTACGCTGAAGACATGTGCAATCGAACTTAATTATTTTGTTGCTCAGCATGTGATATTAGCTGAAAGACTTCATATTCATGCTGATAGAACAGTTACTTGAAAACTAAGAGAGTCATGCATCTTTGATAGAGTATGATTAGCTCAGTCACTACAAGTTACACACATGGACGAAATTGTTGGTATCCTTCGGTTAATGAAAGAAAAGCCCACAATGGTCAAAGAAACAACTTGAATCTGACAAGGGTAATAATGAATAAAAATTCTATGAAAATGAACAAATGAAAGTCAGACATTGTTTTCAAACATGCTTCAACTGAATTATTTTTAAAAATAAACTCAACCGTCCATTATTTCTGGACAGAAATAATGGCTTTGTTAAAAAAATAAATAAAAGAGTTTCGCAGCACCATGTTCTTGGAATCTGCTTCAGGATGAACTACGTTTGAAAGACCTGGGGCCTCATGCATAAACCGTGCGTGCGCACACAAAATGTGCGGACCCATATTTTACGCAAAAGATGGCATGTGTAAAAATTAACTTTGCGTCAAAGTTTGTGTAAATATACGCACACTTTTTCGCTGGCGTGAAAATGTGGGGCAGCCACGCAAACTTTTTCTGTGGTCAATATCAAACTACAAAGCATCAAAACTCACCTAAATACACTGAAATCTAATTACATCCGGTGTTATTTAGACCAAGAAGCATCAAACCCGATGTTTTTCATGATTTTAATATTTTTTTGCTTAAACGTAAACGATGAAACTGAACCGCATTTATCCCCAGACAATAAGCTAATACGCACACAAAATAAAGAAAATAAAAATAAAAGTATGTGAAAACCTTGCTCAAATGTAAATAGTACTTTTCCTCAGATTTTTGTCTCATAAAGATGTAACGCCTGTGAGCAGAAGCACATGGAATGCATCTGTGGGGTAATTTCATTCTCACTAAAAAAAGAAAACAGGGTTGGATCAGCAGATTAACCCAAACCTGCTGATTAAAAATAATCAACAGGTTTGATTATTTTTATGGTGATCAAGGTGTGTATGCAATCACACCTATATAAGTAGCTGGGCAAAGGTGAGCTGCGTAAATGTGGAGCCCTTTGGCTCTGATGGAGAACATCGCCAATGGAAGGATTCGAAGGGAGCCATTGATCAGAGATCATATTGATCTCCTGGGAAATGTTGATGATGGTTTATGAGTGTTGAGATTGCTTGGACTGATCATCCTGAATCTCTGAGCAAAACTTAAAGAAGGAGCTGTGCGGCAACGGAACTGGTCCAGCTGCAGCCATCCTTCAGTAGAGCCACCCGCTTTGTGAATGCGCCTTATGGACATAAAACATCTTTATTCTGTAAATGTACAACTTATGCACATGATTCCACTATTTAGAATAAACGTCCACTTTCCCCACTCAAAGGACCCTCTGACTCTCTGTCTTTAAATCCCGGCTGAACGCGCTACTGTTCAGATAGGCATTTGCACGATCTCTTTTTCTTATTTTAAATATTTGATTTTTTTTTTCTGTCTTTAAAATGTATTATTTTTTGTTTTTGTGAGGTTACGTTATGTTAAGTTTGAAAATGTAATGTTCTTGCTATTTTTTTCGGTAACACTTTATTTGAAGACTGACATGACACTGTCATTAACATGACATAACACATGTCATGAACATGAATAAGCCTTCATGAATATTTATGACTGTTGTCATAAAGCGTCATTCGGTAAATTATGACACTTTTAATACAAAGTTGACATTATTCAAAATGTCTTTGTTATGACAACTTGACATTAACCAAGAAATCATTACTGATATAAATTTGTTATAAAAGTATTACTGATTGCACTTTAAAAATTAGGTAACTTTATGTTATTAAAGGTAAAGTTTAAACAGTAATGATTTCCTGGTTAATTATTATTCATGTTCATGACAGGTGTTATGTCATGTTTATGACAGTGTCATGTCAGTCTTATTGAACCCCCTTCAAATAAAGTGTTACCTTTTTTTCTTTCTTTGTCATGTTTTATTCAGATCTGGAAAACCCTTGTATCAAATTTTAAACTTGAATGTAAAGGAAATGTTGCTGCAAAGAACTGCAACCATTCTATTCTGAACTGCAATCTCAGCTGGCAGCAAAGTGTCTTGTAGCCACAGTATTTAAACCAATGTGCTAAGTGCTACCAAGTATTCTCTCAGACTGTTTATGATAATTGCCTACGAAAGGTCCATGTTTTATAATCAGAAGTGAAGTACAACAGACTGCTGAAGTGGGAATATAGCCTGCTGCATTTCACCTAAGAACATGTGAATTCAATGACTGCCACTGTTCTAAATGGTAAATTGACAAAATTGACACAGTCTTTCACAATAGAGCCATATTCACCTGTTCATACTGAAGCATGCACACATTCACACACACCAATACACAAACCAGTTGGCAACTTGGGTTTAAGTTCCTTGGTCAGGAGCAAACCAGGATGCAGGAGGAAGCTGGAAATAAACCTATAACCCTTCCATTACAAGACAACCTCTCTACCCACTGCACACAGTCACCCTGGCTTTAATAATTAATATACATGTTCTTTGCCTGTGATTTGTTTATTTTTAGTTGTGTCTGCTTTACATAGGGTCTCATTCACATACACACACAATGTGAGCCAAGCAGCCAATGAGTCATAGTCTCTCTGCCCCTTCATTCTACCACTGAACATATTTTCCTTCCTTAGCACTTAATCTTCTCCCCTCCTATTTACCTATTCTTTATCTTTGCTCTCTGTCGTCAATCTAATCTACCCTCTGCCTCCCTGAGCCACCATTAACCAGCTTTGTTTTCCCCTTCCAGCTCGCCTTTTCTCATGTGGGACTATTGCTTCAAATTAACGTCTGCTGACTGGCTTACAACTCCAATGTAACCTGTTACATCAGGCAAACAGCCATCAGACACAAAAGCAATGGTTGTGCTGGTATGTGCATTAAAACAGAAAATTCAGGAGCTTCTAACAGGCTTCCTACACATTTTCAGGTCAAACTTTGAAACTTTTCCACACTCACATTTCCAGCATGTTCATTCCTTTTTTAGTACATTTTATCCTGGTGCAATGGTTCACAAAAATCATGGTTCCATACAGTTTTAAAGTCAATGTTGAGTATATTTTTACTGAGGTTTCAATCAAGAGAAACAACAACATTTGAATAATTTCTACTTAATTAAATAACCAATCAAGAATGTTAAAATGTCTAACAATACTCAGGTCAACATGACTAGAGACTTGGTTTAATTTTGACAATATAAAAACCATACAGCAATAAAACCAGTTGGTGGTGAGTGATTAGAAAAGCAGGAGGAATAAAAAAATGAGGTAATAAGGAAGATTCAATGGACAAATGAAATAATGTTCCATATTCTTTGTGTTTTTCCTGACTTGGCCTAAAATAAAATTTAAAACTTTTCAAGACTACATATGACCTCTGTGATTATCCTTGTGAAGTCACTTTTCATTTTTTATTTGGATCCTATATCACTTACATTTAAAAAAAGCATGAAATACAAAATTCAGTTAACTTTGTGAACCAACATTGTCCACAATGGAACCTCTGAGGGGAAAAAAGAGAGAGAACATATGCAAATACATGTGAACTCACCGACAGACATCTACACATACCCTTAAATAACAGGCTGCTGATAACAGCAGTGGTGTGATTGAGTGGATCATTAAATCCCCAAGCACCTTAATACTTATCTCTGCACTTGAGACAACATTGAGTGTCTTGTGTGTGTCTAATGTGTACTAATTGGTTCAGTATTCTGAAAAGTGAAGATGGTGTACATAAAAAACAGTTATATTAAAACTAGTTTGTTTTCCTAAAAGTGCAAGCAAAATATCTCTTAAAGTAAACTTAAGCATATTAAAAACCCATTAGACTAGATAAAAACCCTCTCAACCAAGACATTTTCATTGTGATGTAAAGAAATCAAACAAAGCCGTTAAGAATAGGTGAACAGACAAATGACAAACAAAAAATATGTATTTCTTCTTCTCTATAAATAAAATATTTAAACACAAATGTGTTTTCTAGTTGAGGAAACATTTGTGACACCCTACAGCTTGTTTTACCCTGTTGAGCTGAAATAACAGGGAGATTTTTCTTATAGTTATCTACCATTTATAAGTCTCCGACTTCAGTCTAAGGGAAGGCCTGCTCCACTCCTCACATTTGTGGTGGTTCCTGCATGTAACGTTTTTAAGTCATCCCTAAGCATCTCAATAATGTCCCAGTCAGCTGTTTGACAGTTCAACAAGTTCTTGGTGAATTTTAACATGGACGTCACAATAATTAGGAGTGAAAGGGACGTCTACCCTCCACTATGGTTTTTCAACTTACAGCGCCTCATGCTTCAGGCATAAACAACAAAGTGAATCAATACGGTAGGGTGGTGAAAACTGGTTTTGTCAGTCCCACTGACATCTCATTATGACTACCTTGTGTGATAAGGAAGTACTTTCTAGTGCTTACATTCAACAGTTTCTCACTTTATGGCATTTTTAAATCCTTCACTAGATTAATAAACTGCTACAATCTCCATTCTTAGAGTCTTTGACAGCTCTTTGTATCCCTCAATTCAACAGTAAAATAAATGTTTAATGCTTAACAAGGCAAATCCTCAACATCAGTGAAAGTGACTGATGATGTTCTAATCATGTGCTCTTGATGTGGTACACCAGTGTGTGATTTTACCCATTAGGGGATCGTAATTTTTTACTCACCATTAACAGACTTTTTTTTTAGCACATTTTACATAGAATTTAAAAGATTGTTATTTCAGTTATTATTGGTTATTACTTGATATTACTTGATTATTCACAGTAGTTATCCTAATGATTTGGGGGTCTTGTTTGGTTAAGTTGGTAAATCAATTCAGATTTTCTCTCAGACACTCACAATAAAGAATTTAAGAAGGCCTTTACTGTTTCATTTCACTGTTACGTTTTCATGAGGTCTTAGACAAATGCCTCTGACCTGCCTGAATTTAAATAAAAACGATTACAGTAGTACAAATTACATTCTCCTATTCCTGTTCCACAGGATTTACACCTTTAAGAAATGCCTTTACACATTTTACACTCAGTGTCCATAATTCGTCATATGAAAGCAACCTGACTGTCTACTACTCTGTGATTTGTTAAAATTTTTAGAGACCCATGTAACATTTGGAAATTATATATTTTCATTCTGTGTGTCAGAATAAATTTTAATATTCCGTTGAAGACTTATAAATGCCCACATGGCTTTGCACCATTGTCTCTCTGACCCACTTCAACCTAATGTTCCTCCTATGCACAAACGTCATCTGATCAGCTGCTTTTGGTTGTCCAAAAACCAGGTTGCAGCTCAGAAGAGATGGGGATTTTCCATCTGTGGCTCATAAGCTTTAGACATTCACTCTGACATTAGACAGGAATCTTCGCTTCCACTTTTTAAACCCTTTTTAAAAACACATCTGTTCTCACTAGCTTTTAATACAGCTTGAGTTGTTATTTGATACTTTTACTGAATTTGTTTTCTGTTTGCTCTTTAATATCTGATTTATGTTTGTTGTTTTAATCTCGGTTGGTATAAATTGTGAAGAATCTTGGTCAACTGCTGTTGTTATAAATGTGCTATACAAATAAATTTGACATCGACATTTTAATGCCCTATTTTCTATTTTCAATAGCAGAAAGAAAAATCTCATTTTTTATGTTTTAGGAGGAAAATATGACAATTTTACACCAAATGTATACTTATGTAATTGGTTAATCTTTTTTTTGCCGAAGTGCCTCAAGATGAAATTGTTTGTATATTTATATTTATTCAGAATGCACATCCATACAAAATCTACATCCAGTGTACAATATTTTTCCTTTTCTTTTTTTTTTTTTTCCCCCAAAAATAAAACCCACCCACCCCCTCCCCACCCACTCTCTCCATGTAGTAACACATATAGCAATATTACATTTGACACTACTCACCTTTTGAAAGGCCAGAGTTAAGAGAAAAGAACACAACAAAAATATTAGAAGAATTAAAACAAGACAGTAAAGATCAATACAGATCAGTCTCTCAGGTCCAATCTGGTTAGGATGTCCAGGAAGGGAGTCCATATCTGGTCAAACTTCGCCAATGTCCCACGTATCGAGTGGAGAATTTTTTCAGGAGTGCAGTATGATAACAGTTCGTTGATCCAATGTTTCTTGTTTGGAGGCTCCATAGATTTCCAATTTTTAAGTATACACTTTTTTGCTGCGGATGATGCTAATAAAACAAAGTATTTCTTACAAAAATTCAATTTCAAGGACATAACATCTCCAAGTATCCAAATCCTGGGGTCAGGATCTAAAGGAAGCCCACAAACTGTTGATGTTATCAGAATTACATTATTCCAGTAGATTTGCAAGTGTACACAATTCCAAAGCATATGAAGGAGATCGCCTACAGACGTCTTACACCTATGACATCTGTTAGTGATATTGGCATTCATCTTATTCAACCTGTATGGAGTATAATATGTGCGATGAAAAATGTTAAATTGAATTTGCCTGTGTTTTGTTGATATTAATATTGTTTGAGATGAGTTTAGTAATCCGCTCCAGTTTTTGTCATCATAGTTGCAGTTTAAATCAGATTCCCATTTCGATTTTGTCGAGTATTTGTTATAAGTTGGTGATGAGTTAAGAACCATTCTGTAAACACAAGAGATAAGTCCTTTTGTAGTGATACGTTTTGGATCCAGTAAACATGATTCAAGTAAAGTTTCCTCTGGTTTATCTGGAAATATTTCTAATGATTGACTCTTAATCCAGTGTCTGATCTGCAAATATTTGAAAAAACTGTGTCTATGCAAGTCATAAAATTCAGATAATTGATCGAAACTGGCAAAAACATTATTGGTATAAAGATCACCGACTAATCTAATACCTTTTCTGACCCAGGTTTGTAATATTCCATCTGCTATAGGCTGGGGAATGCTGGGGTTATCTTTAAGTGGTGTGTTAACCAATAATTGTATGTTTAGGTGCAAGAAAGCATGTAGCTGAAACCATGCATTGTATGTAGCTAAGATTAAAGGATTTGATGTAATTGTAGAGAGTTGCTTTTTTGAACTCAAGAAAGGGATGATTGCCAATGATCCGAATTTCAATTCTTGTTGTTCTATTGAGACCCACCTCACATTGTTATCATTTGAGTGAGTCCACATCCATAGAGTACGGAACTGGGAAGCCAGGTAATACACTCTAAAATTTGGAAGATTTAATCCTCCTTTAGCATAGGGAGCTTGTAAAGTAAGAAGCTTAACTCTTGGGACCTTCTTTCGCCATAAGAATAGAGATATTGCTTTATCCAAATCTTTAAAAAATGTCATTGGAACTTTTAGGGGGATACATTGAAATAAATAAATAAATTTAGGTAATATAGACATTTTAATTGAGTTAACTCTGCCAATCAAAGATAATGGGAGATCTATCCACCGTTCCAACTCTGCTTTGGTTTTATTAATTAATGAAATGTAGTTCCTTCTGTAAATTTGATCATGCGAGGAACTAATATTAATGCCAAGGTATGTAAAACCATCCATGTACCATTTAAATGAGCCAGGTAGTAGTTGTGTCTCCTGTTCTGTCATATTAAGTGGAAACGCTTCACTCTTGGAGTAATTGATTTTGTAGCCGGAAACTGCACTGTATGTCTCAAGGCATGTCAGTAAAGATGGAAAGGATTTAGACGGATGAGATATAAATACTAACAAATCATCTGCATATAGTGCAAGTTTATGTTCTTCTGTACCTATTTTTATACCTGTAATAGTTAAGTCAGAGCGGATAGCAATCGCTAATGGTTCTATAGCAATAGAAAATAAGCTAGGAGAGCTTGGGCAGCCCTGCCTACAGCCTCGAAAGAGCGAGAAGGCGTCCGACAGAACCCCATTAGTCAAAATCTGTGATCTAGGGCCATTAAAGAGTGTTCTTACGTATCTAATAAAGGTTTCACCAAAATTCATAGCTCTCATAGTCTCAAAAAGAAACTCAGGTTCAATTCTGTCGAACGCCTTCTCAGCATCCATAGAGAGTATTACCAAGGGGTGTCTTCGTCTTTTAGTGATATCAATAACATGAAGTAACCTCCGAATATTGTCCGCTCCCTGTCGGTTCTTAACAAAACCTGTTTGATCTGTATGGATAATTTTTGGGATTATTTTCTCCAGTCGAGACGCTATTATTTTAGACAAGATCTTATAGTCGGAGTTGAGAAGGCTCAGGGGTCTATAGTTGCTGCACTTTTGTACATCTTTTCCAGGTTTGGGAAGTAATGTTATTGTTGCAAGTTCTAAAGATTGAGGAAGTGCTGTCTTTTGGAATGCCTCCTTGATCATGTTTGTAAGGGGGGTTAATAATTTGTTTGAAAAGGTTTTAAAAAATTCAATTGGAAAGCCGTCTGGTCCTGGGGCTTTATTATTTTGTAATGATTTAACAGCAAGGCGAACCTCCTCCTCACCCACTTCACCATCCAGTATATCTTTGTCAGTTGTATTAATCTTAGGTAAATGTAAATGATTCAAAAATTGTTTTATACCTACGCTGTCTTTGTGAAGTTCAGATTTATATAACAATTGATAATATTTTTTAAATTCCGAATTTATATCTTTTGTATTTTCTAAATATCTACCGTCATCTGTGTTAATACTCTGAATATATTTTTCATTATCCTCTTTTTTTATCTGCCACGCCAGTAGTTTGCTTGTTTTATTGCCAAATTCGTAGTAATGATATCTTGTTCTAGCCATTGCTGCCTCAGCTTTACTTGTACACAGGTTGTCATATAAAATCCGTTTTTGTTTTAAAACATTAAGTAATTCTGGGTGCTTTGTTCTTGAATGATCAATCTCCAAACTCCTTATATCTTTTTCTAATTGAGAAAGCTGTTCCCTTTTTTGTTTGTTTTTATATGAGACATATGATATAATGTGCCCTCTCATATAAGCTTTGAGTGCTTCCCATATATTTGAGTGTGAGGAGGTATTTAAATTAACTTCCAGATATATATCAATTTTAGTATTCATAAAAGTAACAAATTCAGGGTCTCTAAGAAGATATTCTCTAAATCTCCATCTAGGAGAAGAGAAAACCGGTTGATGAAATTCTAACTTCATTTGTATGGGGTTATGGTCTGAAATCGTAGCAGCTAAATAGGAGCAGGTTTTAATTTGTGACAAAAGTGGGTGTGAGATCAGAAACATGTCAATTCTTGAGTAAGTGTTGTGGACGTTGGAATAGTATGAATAATCTTTACTGATAGGATTATGTAAACGCCATACGTCCCCCAATCCTAATTCTTTCATGCCCTGGGTCAGAGCCAACGCAGATCTGGATAGTGTAACATGTTTAGGAGAGGAGCGATCCATTGATGGATTTAGAACCAGGTTATAATCCCCGCCCAAAATACATGGCGCTTCAATCGCTGCCAGTTTTAGAATTAAGTCATTAAAAAATTCTGGATTGTCTAAGTTTGGGCCATATAAGGATACAAGTATTACCCTGTTTGTATTTATGGCACAATCTACCAAAATTAATCTGCCAGATCCGTCATTTTCTATATGATTTAACCGAAATCTGAGATTTTTATTGATGAGTAAGGCTACACCTCTAGCTTTAGATGAAAAAGAGGAATAAAATACCTGACCAACCCAATCCCTGCGCAACTTTAAATGTTCTATATCAGTAAGATGGGTCTCTTGGATAAAGGCGACGTCTGTGCTTTGTTTCTTAAAGTATGTTAGGACTTTCTTCCTTTTAATAGGGTTGTTAATCCCTCTAACATTCAACGAGATACAGTTTAGTAGTCCTGTCTTATTCATTTTAAGTAATATAAAGAAAATGTTCTGGATAGGTAACATAAGATGTACATAACTTGGACCAAATAAAGAGATCTCTGACCTTTTGCCATGAGCTTACAGTTTTCAACATTAACAGAATGAACCCCATAGAGAGAGTGTCCCATAAATCCCAAAAGAAATAAATAAAAAGAGAAAACCCACACTTTAACCCCCATTAACCAAAAAGAACAAACTGTGGGATAAACTCCGCTTCTACACATTTGTAGTATCCCCGGCAGGCAACAATTTTTCAAAAAAGAACATGATTGCTCCAGAAGAAAACGCTCAAGAACAATATTAACTATATTTAACAAGATCTACTTAACTCACCTATAATTTAACAGGCAAAGGTATACCCGCTGTTACACGAAATGGTTTAACAGGTGAAGGAAAGTCAGTAATTATGGATAGTTTTGTGTAACGTTGTTTTACCGTTAACAGTCATGATGCCTGGTCATCTTACAAGGGAAATGTTCTATCCTTCATCCTGAACAGAGGACAGGAAGGTCTCCACTTCTGATGGGGCTGAAAAAAGTTTAAATCCTCCTCCGTGTCTGATCCTCAGTTTAGCAGGGTAGCGGGTGGCGTATTCAATATTTTTCTCTCGTAGTTTTTTCTTCACCTCGTTGAAAGCGAGCATTTTGCGTTGCACCTCGATGCTGTAATCCGGGTAAAATGAGACTCGATTATTATCCAACAGCACCGTCCCCTTGTCCCTGGCCGAACGGAGCACTTTGTCTTTGTCCCTGAAGTTCAGAAACTTAACCAGGATAGGTCTGGTCCGGTCCGTCGCTCTCCCCAGGCGGTGTGCCCTCTCGATGGTAACCGGGGTTGGGAAGTGATCCTCCCCGAGAAGCCGCGGGATTAGCCGTTCCACGTAACCAACCATGTCGGTGCCTTCGGACCTTTCTGGGATGTTTATAATTTTGACATTTGATCTCCTGCTCCGGTTTTCCAAGTCATCCGATTTTTCTTTCAGGAAAGTTATTTCCTTCTCCATTTTGAGTATGCGTGCTTGCGCGTCAGAGAGGTTGTCTTCGTTAGCTCCAATTCTGGTCTCCATTTCCTGTACCTGTTCAGCCAGCGTTGACAATGACTGTTCTATTTTTGTTAGGGATTGTTGGATATGTTCTGTTTTTTGATTTATATGCCCAGTGAGCTCTTCTTTTGATTCACGGATAGCCTTCATCAGAGATTTCAGTGTTGGTTTGTCTTGATCAGCCGCCATCTTCCCCACGTGAGAGGACTCTCTCTTAAGCCGACGAAAAACTTCCAAAAACAACTAAGCTTCGGTACTAATTAGTCAGGTTCGAGTAGTCCACTGTTTCAAGAATAAATTCTATAACTGGAGCAATGTAGTTGTCAGTATAAAACCATTACCGCCGAGGTCTACTTGGAGCTCACCGATACACGTCCGCCTGCAGAGGCTGCATCACGTGACCCCCTCAAGATGAAATTGTGAACTTAATTAAATTTGCAGGTAACAGCAAATAGTAAAGTATAGTTTAGTTTTAAGATGAGGTTCCATAAAGCATAGATTGAAGTCCAGATTATTCCACCCTAAACTACAGAAGTAACATCTATTACTAATTTCAGAGACTAAAGCATGAATATATATAAGAACGGTCAATGTTAACATGTTAACATAGGCAATTAATCTTAACATTTTAATGCATTAATATTACCATCCATCCATTTCATCCATCCATTTTCTTCCGCTTATCCGGGGTCGGGTTATGGCGGTAGCAGCTTAAGAAGGGAGAGCCCAGCCACCCGACAGAGAAAACCCATTTCAGCCGCTTGTATCCGGGACCTCGTTCTTTCGGTTATGACCCATAGCTCATGACCATAGATGAGGATAGGAACGTAGATCAACCAGTAAATCAAGAGCTTCACTTTTTGACTCAGCTCTCTCTTCACCACAAAGGACCGGTACAGCGCCCACTTCACTGTAGATGCTGCGCCAATCCGCCTGTCAATCCCCCGCTCCCTTCTTTCTTCATTCGCAAACAAGATCCCGAGATACTTAAACTCAACCACTTGGGGCAGGACATCCCCAGACCCCCCACCCCGACCCGGAAAAGGAACTCTACCCTTTTCTGGCTCAAGACCTCGGATTTGGAGGCACTGATCCTCATCTCAGCCACTTCACACTCGGCTGCAAACTGCTCCAGCGAGAGCTGCAGGTCACGGCCTGATGAAGCCCACAGGACAACATCATCTGCAAATAGCAGAGATGCGATCCTAAGGCCACCAAAACAGACCCCCTCAACACCTTCGCTGTGCCTAGAAATTCTGTCCATGAAAGTAATGAACAGAATCGGTAACAAAGGGCAATCTTGGCGGAGTCCAACTCTGACCGAAAACGAGACCCACTTAGTGCCGGGAATGTGGACCATTAATATTACATAATGCAGATTATTTGAACTACATTTTTTTTACTGAAAGGCCTCTGTCCTGCAGAGGGTTACCTAGTTCACAGCAGTGCATTATGGACTAGACACACTGGGAGCAATGAATGACAGCTAAGGGCGTGTTGCAAAAAGTGCCTCCATTATATGAGATAAAGAGCTCAATAGGTAGTGTGTATATTCTATGTGGGTGAGGAAGATGTGCAATAGCAGTCCTTCCATCAGAAGGGGACGCTACGTGCTGTATCATGTATGTTTTTAAAGCAATTTAGAGACGGTGTATGTCTCAGAGAGAGTGAGCTAGGGACGGGAGCAGCAGTAGTTAGGGAAAGTCTGTGCAGCCTGTAATTGTTGAGTAGAAGTTATTAAATATTTATCTCTCCAGCACCTCAATGACACCTCGTGTTTTTATGTGCTTTGCCCCTGTTATGGGCAAGTGAGGGAGTTAAACCCAAAGACAAGACCTACTTTGGCCCTGGAGGAAATATCTCCCGTGTTTTCCGACTATGGTCAGAAGACAGAAGCAGGAATGGCTAAGAGGTGAAAGTTTTTGGTGATGGCAGACAGCGACAAAAGTTTAACATTCCTCAACTTTCTCGTCTTGCATCACTAGCCCACGTGTCCACATCTATGTGCATAAGCTCAAAATTTCAAATGCACAATTTATGCCGGTCACTCAGTAGCATAATGATGTCGTTTCATTGCATAAGTTCCATAGGACGTGAATGGAGAGAAACATTCTTATAAACGTTTATAATGTTCCTGAATATAAAACCTTGGAAAACTGAGAATCTGCAGACATGCTTGATCTGAGACAAACATTTATTGAAAACATGCATACAGTGGCAGTTTTTGATATAATTTATAGGAGCAGTTGCTCATGGTGGCATCAGAATGGTGTAGGGCACCCAAGAACTAGAAAATAAAATATATCATATGTCAGTTGTCCCCTGATTAAGCTTGTTACTACCACATTTTTTGGACTATAGAGGGCACCTCACTATAAGCTGCACCCACAAAGTTTTTTTTTTTTTTTAAACTGGAAAGGTATATATATATATATATATATATATATATATATATATATGTATATATATATATATATAAGTCGCACCAGGCTATAAGTCGCTGGTATCTCCGCCGCTCTCAGTTTTCCACAAGGACCCAGGCCACGTCTCCAACGCCGAACCATGGATTCATTCACGCCAAGTTTACATCAGTGGCTCTATTTCCCTCCTGTACTACCAGATCGATAGCCATCAACTTAAAAGCTGCATCATATGAACTTCTTCATGTGGTTTCCATGATGAGGGGGTATGAGTTTGAAAACATTTATTCATCGTGCCTGCTGCTAGCAAGTGCTTGTTCTAAATGAAAATCAGCACTTTCTTCTTTGATTTCCAAGTTTGACTTCCAAAGATTCACTAAAGAGCCCCCTGGCGGTTGAAGAAAAATCCACACAAAAGCTGCACCAGGCTATAAGCTACATGGTTCAAAGCAAGGGAAAAAAGTAGCGCCTTATAATCTGAAAAATACAGTACTTGTATGCATGTGTAGGAGAGAAAGCTTTTCTTAGTTGCTGTTTAGTACCAGGCGATTACATTACCTGCTTTCTCCTGCTGCAAAAAACACCAAACTGATAAATGCTTGCATTTTAATTGGCTGTGGTATGACAGGAGGGGTTTGCTCAGGGCACCACTCCTGCAAAAGCCACAACTGTGTGCATATTTTTATTTCAAGATTACAAAGTTAAGCATAGTGATTAATCATGATTAATCACAGCACCAGAATGTGATTAATCTTGCTACAGTTTTTAATCAACTGACAACACTAACGTTCGTCATAAGGTGTGGTTGGTGGTGGTGAGGAGAGACGCTGAGACCCAGGTTATAGTGATGAAGATATTTAATGAAGAAGATGCTCAAACAGTCCAAACACAGGCAGCACGGCAGAGACAGGCACACAGCCAAATACCGGTAGCAACTGATCAACAGGACTGGGAGACGAGAGCTAACACAAACCAGGACTAAGCAGTACAACTGGCGCGAACATAAGACACAGTAGTCAAACGACGAGGACCCGACGAGGAACACAGGCAACAGGAGGGTTTAAATACACACGGGGTAATCAAGGGAATGAGACACACCTGGGGAGCAATCAACGGGGAGGACAGGACAGAGACTCACAGGGAAACAGGACTGAACACAGAAAACTCAAAAATAAACACAAAGAAACACGGATCTTGACAGTACCCCCTCCTTAAGGGGCGGCTACCAGACGCCCAACAGAAAAGTCCAAATAAACACAAAACAACCCAACGGGGTGGGTGGAGGGGCGACGGAAGGAGGGCAAGAGTCCAAAGAAAAACAGTCCAACAAAAAAAACTACCCAACAGGGTGGGCGGAGAAGGCGAATCCGGCGGGCGTCGCCGGCGCAGAAACCGGAGTCCCGGAGGCGGGTCCGGCGGGCGTCGCCGGGGCAGAAACCGGAGCTTGGGCCACGGCGGGCGGCGTCTCTGGCGGTCTCCTCCGCCGGCGCGGGAAGCCGAGACGTGGAGGCGGGTCCGGCGGTCTCCTCCGCCGGCGCGGGAAGCCGAGACGTGGAGGCGGGTCCGCCGGGCCGGCAGGAAGGCCGGCTGGAGTCTCGGGGGGAGCAGACTCAGGAAACTCGGGGGGAGCAGACTCAGGAAACTCGGGGGGAGCAGACTCAGGAAACTCGGGGGGAGCAGACTCAGGAAACTCAGGGGGAGCAGATTCAGGAAACTCGGGGGGAGCAGACTCAGGAAACTCGGGGGGAGCGGGCGGCTGCACGCCGGCAGCGGACTCGGGGAGCTCGGGCTCGTCCGCAAACTGAGGGGGCGGAGCCACAGGAAACTCTGGAGCGGGCTCGGACGGATCACTGGGAGGCGGAGGCTCGTCCGCAAACTCGGGGGGCGGAGCCACAGGGAACTCGGGAAGCTCGGGGGACTCTAGGAGCGGGGGAGATTGACGCCGCCTCGGCGCGGGGACCGGAGGCGGGGGAGACTGACGCCGCCTCGGCGCGGGGACCGGAGGCGGGGGAGACTGACGCCGCCTCTGCGCGGGGACCGGAGGCGGGGGAGACTGACGAGACCCAGGGGCCGGGATCTCCGGCGGCGCAGGGCGGTGGTGACGTCGGCGCCCAGGGGCCGGGACCTCCGGCGGCGCAGGGCGGTGGTGACGTCGGCGCCCAGGGGCCGGGACCTCCGGCGGCGCAGGGCGGTGGTGACGTCGGCGCCCAGGGGCCGGGACCTCCGGCGGCGCAGGGCGGTGGTGACGTCGGGGTCCAACCCCTGGTGGGCACAGCACCAGCCGTGTTCCCCACCAGGGATTTGTCCAGGCGTCCATGTTGGTTCCTCACCGTAGTTTGTGGTCGGGTCCTACTGTCATAAGGTGTGGTTGGTGGTGGTGAGGAGAGACGCTGAGACCCAGGTTATAGTGATGATGAAGATATTTAACGAAGAAGATGCTCAAACAGTCCAAACACAGGCAGCACGGCAGAGACAGGCACACAGCCAAATACCGGTAGCAACTGATCAACAGGACTGGGAGACGAGAGCTAACACAAACCAGGACTAAGCAGTACAACTGGCGCGAACATAAGACACAGTAGTCAAACGACGAGGACCCGACGAGGAACACAGGCAACAGGAGGGTTTAAATACACACGGGGTAATCAAGGGAATGAGACACACCTGGGGAGCAATCAACGGGGAGGACAGGACAGAGACTCACAGGGAAACAGGACTGAACACAGAAAACTCAAAAATAAACACAAAGAAACACGGATCTTGACAACGTTAATATATATAAATACATATGTACATACATACATACGTACTTTCAAACATCTACTTTCTTTATGATTAATTGTTTCATTGTCTGACCTTTTTCCTGTTTCTCTAGATACATTTTTTCATTAACCAATCCCCTTTCTTTGTTTTTGCCCACTTATTTCTTAAAGCAACAGGGTTTAAAGACAGCCTGAGAGGGTGTCAATCCACAAAAGTTTCTTTTGCAAGCTGCAAACATTGGAATCCTTTCTAATCACTGTAAAACCAGCCTGCAATTATTCCAGCAATGAGGTGGAACAAGTGGAGCGTCCACACAGTTTGTACGCCACACTGACATAGTCTACGACTCAGTTTCCTGTCCATCCTTGTGTCACTTCATCTCTCCGTCTGTATACAGAGGTTTTAATTATATAAGCACAAGGTGCCTCATTACACAGTGAAGAAAAGAGAGAAAGGACATAGTTAGAAATAAGGCAGAGAGCGAAGGATGAGAAACACCACAAAAACAAGTTGGAATCAAGAGTATAAAATTCTTTGCAGTCGAAAGACCGAAAATAACAATTCCAGACACATCCAGTTGCAGCAGGAATTAATGAAAGCAAGGATTTGTTATACAAGCTTCTTCATTAACTTTACTTATTATCTGTGTCTCTCTGTGTGGTTATGCATGAGCGTGTTCAAAATCTCTTGGCTTCACATTTTCAGAAAAAACAAACAAACAAAAAAACTTCTGTTTAAAGAAGATTATTCTTGTACGGAAGAGGATTAGGGCGACTGAAAGGGGTGACTTAAATTCAAAATTAGGGCCACTAAAAAAAAAATGAGGGTCATTGAAAAAAAGGAAAGATTCTGACTTTAATTTCAAAATTCTGACTTTTGCCTCCAAATTCTAAATTTAATCCCAGAATTGGAAGAAACCGGTTTCTTCCAATTCTGGAAGAAGCCGACCAAGATGCTAGTTGTGGAGGTGGACAACAAATTTCTGGGGTAACATGTTGGATTCAGATCAGTTTTCCCATGGTCAAGGGGTTCCTGAACATGCCATTTTATTAATGAAAGAGCAAAGGTGAGTAAATCAAGATGTTGAGTGTTTAACGCAGAACGGTTACAGATAGCTGTTAGTATATTTTTAGCTTACAAGCAATGTTTTACCTGGTCAACAAATATCGTCTAGGATGGCCAATCCAGCCATGAAAAGCATAGCTGCTATATCTCCACATGCATCTTCCATAGCTTGGAGAAGGGGTATAAACAGGTGTTTGCCCATGTTTGCTCATGTGACGAGTCAGTGTTTTAGTAGGGCAATAAACTTAGAACTTTGGAAGACAGCGCATTCCTTGTGAAAACAATGGATTTTCTTCAAGAAAATTGCATAGTGCTTTGAACTGCAATTTCAGTGTAAGTATGACCATTGCATCCTGACATGGTAATACTTTTTTTCCAGAGTACATGGGAATGGATACGTTTTA
Organism: Poecilia mexicana; assembly: GCF_051168715.1. Lineage (NCBI taxonomy): Eukaryota > Metazoa > Chordata > Actinopteri > Cyprinodontiformes > Poeciliidae > Poecilia > Poecilia mexicana. Next base: position 559,648 of record NW_028263370.1, on the reverse strand, counting down.
AAAGTAATGCCAAAAGTGACCTTGATGTTATTTACCTGCTAACTGTTTAGCTGGCTGCTGGAGAGCTTTCTGATCAAGTTCATCTCTAAAAGGGGCAGTGCCCCCTCACTGCCACAGGAAAGCCTACAGCAGAAACAACCTCATCAAGTAGTCATGACATTCTTAGAAAACCGGAGACAGAAAAGTTTTTTTTTTTACCAAGATGTCATTTAGGATGAAAACACTGACTCATTGCTTAAAACTGAAGGGACTTTTAATGTTTTAAATATTCATAGACATTCATAGTTTGAGTGGTCTAGTGAGCATATACCTGTTCCCATTTCCAGAGTCTAGTATGGAGACTGAACTGAAAATAAGTAAAACAAAACAAAAAAAGAAAAAAAACAACAACAACCAACATCTGAACAAACACCAACCTTCAAATAGATCAACCATTTGAAAGAAAAAGACTCTACTGGGATGAAAGAGAAGTACGACCTCTCTAATACCAATGCCACACTACCATGCATTTGCTTTTTAAATGGGAAATGAAGATATGTATCCTTGAATAACCCTTCAGGATTGTGCTTCTATATATTCAGCAATGCAGTGGAAACATGCCAAAGGCTTGAAGTGGACCCAGTGGCAAGGCAGACCAGATCCATCCAATTTCTGACCATATATGCTAATATATATAGCCACTAATAAAATAGAACCACTCAAGTTGTGAATGGAGCATTGAACCTTCATTCCATGACTGTCAGGCAATCATTAAATACAAAAAGAAAAATCAAAACTAAACTTGAAGAAAACCACAATGTAAATTACTCTCTTCATTCCATGTTGCACAAATTCTGAAGAGTCACTCCACACTGAGCCACTGTTCAGTGTAAAATTGTTATGGTTCAGTTAAACCATAACAGTTTTTGCGATGCAGTTTCTCGTTTACGCGTCACCAGTGACAGGAGTCTCTCATAGCAGTACTTTCTGAAACCAGGCCTCTGAGTGAAGTTTCTGTGTGAAGTGCTCTGCAGGTATGAATGACACATGCAAAAGAACCCACAGCTATGGGATTTATTCTACATATGCACAACCTGATAAAAATAATGGCAGATAGCATCGTGCTGCTTTGTGCTACTTAACCTCTTCAGTTCAGCACAATAAGGAATTTATGTGTTACATGAGCACTTCTTCATGGGAGACAGAGAAGGGTTATTGTTTACAATGAGATGGAAACTAAGCTTAAAAACCACAAGGACATTTGATGACATGCTAAAATCACAATGCCATCTAGTGCCCTGGCACAATAACTACAGTTAACTCAAGGGATCTTGGCAGTGCTGTCCAAAGTGGAACTTTTTCCCAATCAACATCCAAAAATATCAGCAGTTTCTGGGTAGCAGTCTCGTGTAAACATAGGATTATAAGTGTCACACTATACCATATCAGGTCAAATGTGATTTACTGAAGGTAGGCAAAAATTAAAGAAACGGGCCAAAAGGTGATGATCTCATGATCTACAATGTCAAATATTGGTGCTATGTCCAAAAGAACAAGCTACACACAGTCACCAGAAACTATTACTTTAAAATTCCACCAGAACAGACTTGGTACCATGGTGAATTTTGAGCCCAGGCAAGAGCTCACTAAAGGAGGAACTCACAAACTGTTAAGACCTTCATTTACAAGATTAGATGAGGTGATGTATTTATATAGAGAGCCATCAGACTAAGAAATTTATCAGAGGCCAGGTGAGCTACAGTTTCCTGTCACCCTGCAAGTAATTAAGGACTGTAATGTTTACATTTGTGTTTGATTGTTCGGAGCTTAAATTGTCTTTCCTTTATTATATATAGAATGCTTGTACAAGACCTACTTATATACACTCCACAACTTGTTTTTTTTTTTCCCCTTACATTTCATACATATTTTTAAGCCTGTGGAAGGTAGGTCAAATGGGATCTGATGGAAACTTAACTTATGCAACTGTCTACTTGTTGGAGATGATGAAATTCCTGCCACATATGCCTTGCCCCCTAGTGTGTACAGTAACTGTGAATGTGGCTTAATTTTGTATGACAGCAATGTATAAAACATGTTCACACATATTTAAGAAAAAATGCATTTGTGGTTTAATTAATTGTAACCCTTTTATTACATAAAACAGTTAACTTTGTAAATTATCTCAATAAATTACTATATTTCTTAGATGCAAGTTATTTTAATAAAATTTTATGTTTTTCATAAAACATAATCTGTATGTTGCCAAAGCTAGTTTTTCCCACAATTGCAGCCCCCATCTATGCTCAGTCAGGTGGAATTTTAAAGTAATAGAATATAAATATCCTTTATTGTCCCATACTGGGAAAATTCAGCATTGATGTAGGTTCCTAAAGAGGATCAAAAAGTATTAAAAATACAAGATTAACAACAACAATAATAATAATAATAATAATAATAATAATAATAACAATAATAATAATAGTAATAATATAGAAAGATTTGACATGATCAAAGGGATGGGCAACTGAGTAGGATAACTTTTTTTAAAAGTACATCTTCCACCTTGATTTATCACAGTTGCAGCTGTTTTAAACTGCAACTGTGCAGTTTAAATATCACTCTGACTGAAACAGTCAAGTCTGGTGACTACATTTTTTCCTACAAGCAACATATACCTTTTAAAGATCAACACACATCTCTCTTGGAAACATAGCAAGTTCTCTCATCTTACCTATGTTGAAAAAGAGGAGAAGAAAATGCCCCTGTCTTAAGAACACAGGAGGTCATGGATTATTAATGATATTTCTTAACATAACTGTCATGTTCCGTGTTTCTGTGTGTTTATTTTGGAGTTTCTGTGTAGTCCTGTTCCCTGAGTCTGTCTCTGCGTCTTCCCCGTTGATTGTTTCCCTGGTGTGTCTCATTCCCTTGATTACCCCGTCTGTATTTAAACCCACCTGTTGTCTGTGTTCCTCGTCGGATCCTTGTCTAAGTCACGTCTTGTTTTCGCTCCAGTAGAACTGTGAAGTCCTGGATAGCGTTAGCTCTCGTTTCAGTCCTGTGTATCAGTTGCTACCGGTATTTGGCTGTGTGCCTGTCTTTCTGCCGTGCTGCCTGTTTTTGGACTGTGAGCTTCATCAGTAAATTCATTATCTTCACCATACCTGGGTTCTCTGCGTCTCTCCTCACCACCACCAACCACACTTCATGACAGTAGGATCCGACCAAAACCGGTGAGGAACGCTTTTCATCATGAACCCGACGGAGGAGGAATGGGCATACCTGGAGGACTCTGTTAAGGGCTATGTGGAGGCCCTGGCCAAGCCATACTCAGCCTGTCGTCGGCTTGGTTTCGCCACCCGGGTGGTACTCCAGTTGGAGTACTGGGCTCCGCGGCTGCCGGTTGTGGGGTTGGAGGAGCTCCTGTTGGAGGCAGAGTGGGAGCGCCAAACAGCTCTGGCCATCATGACTGGCGACCCTCTGCCTCCTAGACCGGATATTCCGCGCTTCCGCCCTGCCACTCCAACTACCTTTGCCTGTCCGTCTCCCGCCGCTGGAGAGCCCCCAGAGCTCCCCGAGTCCGCTGCCGGAGCGCAGCTTTCCCCCGAGCCAGAGCTCCCCAAGTCCGCTGCCGGAGCGCAGCTTTCCCCCGAGCCAGAGCTCCCCGAGTCCGCTGCCGGAGCGCAGCTTTCCCCCGAGCCAGAGCTTCCCGAGCCTGCTGCCGAAGCGCAGCTTTCCCCCGAGCCAGAGCTTCCCGAGCCCGCTGCAGGCGAGCAGCTTCCCCCCGAGCTTCCCGAGCCCGCTGCAGGCGAGCAGCCGCCCGTTCCCGAGTTCCCCGAGCCCGCTGCAGGCGAGCAGCCGCCCGTTCCCGAGTTCCCCGAGCCCGCTGCTGACGAGCAGCCGCCAGTTCCCGAGTTTCCAGAGTCTGCTCCCCCCCGAGTTTCCAGAGTCTGCTCCCCCCGAGTTTCCAGAGTCTGCTCCCCCCGAGTTTCCAGAGTCTGCTCCCCCCGAGTTTCCAGAGTCTGCTCCCCCCGAGTTTCCAGAGTCTGCTCCCCCCGAGTTTCCAGAGTCTGCTCCCCCCGAGACTCCAGCCGGCCTTCCTGCCGGCCCGGCGGACCCGCCTCCACGTCTCTGCTTCCCGCGCCGGCGGAGGAGACCGCCGGACCCGCCTCCACGTCTCTGCTTCCCGCGCCGGCGGAGGAGACCGCCGGACCCGCCTTCACGTCTCTGCTTCCCGCGCCGGCGGAGGAGACCGCCGGACCCGCCTCCACGTCTCTGCTTCCCGCGCCGGCGGAGGAGACCGCCGGACCCGCCTCTACGTCTCCGTTTCCTGCGCCGGAGACGCCGCCCACCGCGGTCCAGGCTCTGCCTCTTGTGCCGTGGGCGGCCCCCGGACTAGTTTTCCCTGTTCGGGACTCTGGCCCTCCTTCCGTCGCCCCTCCACCCACCCTGTTGGGTTGCTTTGTGTTTATTTGGACTTTTCTGTTTGGGCGTCTGGTAGCCGCCCCTTGAGGAGGGGGTACTGTCATGTTCCGTGTTTCTGTGTGTTTATTTTGGAGTTTCTGTGTAGTCCTGTTCCCTGAGTCTGTCTCTGCGTCTTCCCCGTTGATTGTTTCCCTGGTGTGTCTCATTCCCTTGATTACCCCGTCTGTATTTAAACCCACCTGTTGTCTGTGTTCCTCGTCGGATCCTTGTCTAAGTTACGTCTTGTTTTCGCTCCAGTAGAACTGTGAAGTCCTGGATAGCGTTAGCTCTCGTTTCAGTCCTGTGTATCAGTTGCTACCGGTATTTGGCTGTGTGCCTGTCTTTCTGCCGTGCTGCCTGTTTTTGGACTGTGAGCTTCATCAGTAAATTCATTATCTTCACCATACCTGGGTTCTCTGCGTCTCTCCTCACCACCACCAACCACACTTCATGACAATAACTAAGCAATTAAACAATTGTTTCTAAGCAATTTCAATATAAAATGTGTACATTTTATAAAACTTATTAAGGATTTTAAATAGTGTGCTTACTGCAAGAAGATCAGCAAACTGACAGACTGCTATTGAAAAGAAGGGTGGCTATATTGGTCACTGATTTACCTTTTAAATGTTAGAAATGTTTGTCAATTTTGAGTTGCATGTTTATTATTCTCACTTTCACACACTAAGAAATAATCCTGTAAATTTACAGTCAAATACTGACAGCTATCGAAGCTAGAAGTTTACTGTAAATGCACAGTAGCTGTACCGTAATTAATCCTGAGAGTAGATTACTGTCAATGCAAGTACGGTATGGATACTGTTCATTAGTGCATCACCTAATTGCAATATTGCTCCGACGTTTTCGGAGATGTCTGCTCCCGCTGCATTAACACCCAGCTCCCCTCGCCTGCTGCCAGCTGGTCCAGGTTTATCAGGCTGCACCAGTGCTGGACTAAATGACCGGTTCGCTACAGGCAGCTTGAGTTGGTTCCACCGTTGTGGGTCAGAATCAGATATGCTTATATAAAGAAACGATATCACGACTGTCACCATGACGCAGCTCAAAGACCAGGTACCTCCAGCTCACTGTTCGCTTTCTGCTTCACCTTAACGTTACTACTGGCGGCTCGCACCCAGTGACGTCGGACCACTTTTTTCAATTTATATAATTAAGAGGATTGAAATGAACAATATATTTGAATATCTTCAGCATACACATGGTATGATACGTTACTATAGCGATTTAAAATAAGGCCCAGTGGGCATAGGTACAATAAAAAGAGGAGTGGGCCCAAAACTGAACCTTGGGGCACCCCACAGGACAGCTGAGCAACATCAGAGTGAACAAGTGAACATTATTCATAAAAACAGTAAAAGACCTATCAGATAAATAAGAGTTAGGTGGTGAAGCGTTGTTGTAACTAAAAAAGTTACTTTTAATGTAACTTAGTTACTTTCCAAATCAGGTAATCAGTAATTTACTTTTTCAAGGAGTAGTCAATAATCCGATTAAAGTTACTTTTTCAATGTAACTATGCCATCACTGCTCGCACCGCTGCTGACAGCAGCCCTGGCTCCAGACGAGTTTAACAGGGGGGGCATCAGCTAATTTTGGGGAGGGGCAAAATGAATCTACATAGTAATAATAATGCCTGATGGGATCTGGGCTGGAGCTAAGCGGCTGTGAATAGAAGTTACTGCATTACCTCAACTGACAAAGAAAGATTCACCTCATAGCATTTAGAACTCACAAAATCTCACATAAATATCAACGAAAATACTGTATCAATAATTTGAACCGCAGCATAAAGCCAAACATACCACAATTAAATAAATCACTATGTCCCAAAAGCATCGGATTCCATGTAGATTACAGCACAGAGATGCTTGCTCTTCATGCAGGGGCAGCCCAAGGTAATATGGGGCCTTAAAAAGAATCATGATTTAGGCTCCCCGAGCCTCTCCTACTTAGAACATTAGCCTCACTAACAGTGTTTAGACATAGATTTAGTGCAGTCTGTGATATGGAGCCCAGATTAGTCAGCCAGGTTTAAAATTAATCTCTGATTATTGGTTATTATTTTCTCTGATGTATTTGTGAACAAACCAATGTTGTAGGACTCAAGACCGGTCTTGGTCTCGACTCGAGACCATTTTTTGATGGTCTCGTTCTCGTCTCGGACTCGACCGCGTTTGGTCTCGGTCTTGTCTCAGTCTCGGGCTCTGAGGACTCGGCATTTTATTTCAAGACCAGTCAAGACCGCAACTGTGAAAATATCACTAAACTTACAGCATACTGTCCAGTTTATTTAACATGTTTGTTTTCACTGGATGCAAATTATACCAATTAAAATCCAAGCAATAACGTGACTTACCAATTACGTGTTTTTATTACTCCCCCCACCACTCTCCCCACCTTTTAATATTGGTTAAATTTATTTCAGCACTAAGTATTTAATATCTAGGTGTTTTTATGGGGATGTGAATCTTTCAGATCAATTTGAGAAGCAATTTTATTGTGTCATGTAGCGCAGGGCACTGGTCTTGGTCTTGACTCGGTCTCGACTTCCCTTGGTCTTGGTCTCGACTTGGTCTCGGACCCTAAAAGTCTTGGTCTTGTCTCGGTCTCGATACACTCTGATCTTGGTCCTGTCTTGGTCTCGGGTTAGGTGGAACAAACCCAGCTCAAACACAAACATTACACCATATTGTTGTGGTAACACAACAATCAAACTATTAAGATGATTCTTTGCACTTTTATAAAGTAAACTTTCAAATTAAATTTTAAATGTACTATTTATTTATTAAAACTTTTCTCTACTGAATGCATTAAATAAAATTTAATAACATTGTTATTCTCAAGAGATGACTGCTACAGTTTTAGATTTATTATCTGTTACAATTCAACCATTTCTAGGGACCCCTGAAAGTCTGGAGGGCCCTACCAGCAGATACTGAGTTTTCTTTGCCTTGATATCTCAGCCTTACAATTCTAGATCTCTCAGAGGTGCTAACATACAAAAATGACGTAGAGTTAATCCCTCTGAGCTGTTTTAATATTTAAAGCAGCCTGCAGCCAAATTGTTATAGAAGTTAGATAGTATTTGGATTTACTTAGTAAAATAGCAGAAAATTGGCTTATTTCATAACAAATTGAGCATTGGAGAGAAGCAACCTTCTCTCCTATGGTGTGTTTAATAACTACAGTCTCAGATCAATTCAGTCCTCCAGCACTGTCAGCAGCAGAAACAACAACATTATACCTATCAGGGAAGCATAAACTACATTTGCTTTGCATTATCCCCACATAATGACAATGATATAGTATGATCCAATTAAATATTAGATTCTTGATTAATACGGGTTGTTAGTATATTGTTGTATGATCTTTTAAGATCTCGTTCAATGTGCCCCTTTTTAACTATGAGCCCCTGCCCCTCAAAAAGTCTCTGGACGGCCTTGGGAAGAAGCAGCTAGGTTCAAACCATTGAAATGATCAGTTAAGTTACCTTATATTTGGCTTTTGTTTTTACTAAATAAAAACTCAACAACACTAAGGGTGTTTTCACACCTGATAGTCCGGTAGAATCGGTACAACTGGGGACCGAAATTGGAACAGTTTTACATTTTTAGGACTGTAGTTCACATTCATGCTACACTGGGTCAAACAAATCAAACTAACTGAAAACCCTGTTCCCTCTATCGCCTGTGGTACCGCTGCAACTACTGAAAGAATTGACACAAAAACCTCTGAAAAAGACATAGACCAGAGGCTCTTTTTGGTAGGACTCCATGACATGTTGCAGGCTGCTTCTGGATTGAGTGCCAAGAATAGTATCCAGTTCATCATGCCAAGGAAACTTGTCCTTCGCGTCTCCTGAACTTCCACTTGCCCTTAGCATGTCACGTATTTTGATGTATTGATGACGAAGTCTTTTTACCTTAGTCAAAATACTCGTACTGCGCAACTGTATGAGGGAATCATGATGCCTCCATTTTCACACTTATTCGCTTGAAAACCTTGTTTTTGTGAGTAGTTACAAGTAGCTGCGATATATTTTCTTCTGACCATATTTGTATGAGGGTCTTTACCTCCTCTTCACTTCACGTCTGACCATGAGCCATTTTTTCCTCTAATGGTGGAAGTGCACGTTTGTTACGATTGTATTGACACAGAATGCCCTCGGCTGTAGTTCACTTCCTGCTTTTGGAACAGTTTCTAGTCAGGTTGCATTCAGATATGTTTTCAACCGTGCAAGAGTTCACTTCAACTGGATTGAGACCTAGGTTTTTAGATGGATCAGAGTTCACTTCTTTAGTCAGTTTTGGAATTGAAATTTGCATTCTCACCTCCCAAACTAATCAGACTTTCTTGATATGAAATAGAGTCTGATTCAAGAATACACCCTAAGAGCCAATAAGTTCTTTCCGTTCATATCTGAGGTTTTCAACACTACAAAATATTGAGCAAAGCTCTGAAAATAAAGGGTGATTCAATTAAAATATGATAAAAATAAATGTTTCAAGATTTTTTTTTCTGAAAAGTTTGAGTTTATCAATTTCTTTTATATTGCTGTTTCTATGCTTCTTTGGAAACAGTCTGAAAGGATGCTCAATTCTTGACACAATACACTATGAAAGGGAAGAAATGAGACCGATGCACTGCCTGATTTTATTTCGGCAGTTTAGGGTCGCCAGGTCAATGTGGGCCAACATTGACCTGGCGACCCTAAACTGCCGATTTGTCCACTTCTGCCTGAGGCTGGTTTTGCATTAGACTACTTGGAAAATGTTTAACAGGACTGATCCAAGATCAAATGATGATAAGATTCCTCACCAAGAATAATAGATGCCAATCTCTTCCCACCTCTCCTTGTGGTTGCACACAACTGAAAATTAAAGATAACATAACTTTTACAGCTATTACATCTTAATTTCAGCTTTTAATGCAATCTTACATTAAATCTGATTAGGTCTGCCCTTATCTTAGTAAAACTGTCACTGCCAATTACAACTGAGGAGCCCTCTCCACATGGGGAATCCCCCTATCATCAGAGAGTAACAGACAAGATCTCAGCATAAATGAGAAATCAATTGACCATTTTTATTTTGATATTAAAACAAAAAGTTAAATCTTTTGTACAGCTATGAAGGACTATTATTACTCAGTAAATGCACTTATATCAGAATGTTGTAGGAGAGCAACATCTGATTTAACATTTATTTATAGGTGTTAATCACTGAAAAGTCAAAGAGAAACTGTTCCACAAGACTGTCTGCATTATTCTCTGTTTCCTCCAGGACAGATTCCCTGTCCAACTAAAAAAAACAAAAACAAAGAAAAGAAAAAGCTGCAGACTGTATACTCTGACGCAGATTGGCTGTGGCATGGATCATTACGCTGCCATGTGGGTACAGCAATTTCTTTAAGCTTACGAAGGCATGATACTGTAAAATGCAAAACACCTTAAATGCACAATGAGAGCTGCGACTCTGGAAACAACCTGACAGCACAAAGAGAGACAGGTGATACTGGTGATTCTGTGATCCTGCTTTTAAGCTTTTAAACTGAGGGCTGGCAGGTGGTGGGGTCTGCGACACTCACACACGCACCCACACGCGCACACACACACACACACACACACACACACACACACACACACGCACATGCACACGCACACACAAAAGACACACATACTACATAGCACATTCCCAGTCACAAAATACACACTCACTCTCTAGAGAGACTAAAATACCTCCAATTAGACACGCCACAGAGCAACTGGGATGGGACCTGGAGCAAAGACACACACTTGCACACAGTCGCCCAGACACACGTGCAGAAACGTGTGCACTGAAGGAACCGGAGCAGATTCTCGTTTAAGAGTCAGCGATATGGAAAAGAAACATCTGGCAGGGTGGGGAAATGAGCGGAGAACAAAGCAAACAACTCAAAAACACATGTCTGCAGAAATAACACAAAGTCTTGCATGAGCCTGATAAAATGCTCATGAAGTATGTCAAAGCCGGATTTCATGAGCATTTTAGAAAATGATACCTTGTCAGTAATGCACATGGATGTAGCGCCTTTGAGCAATCTCAAAAAAGCCTGACTGGGTTTTCTCATTCACGTTATTGTTTTTTGTGACAAATTCACAGAAAATTTCACATAATTAGGAAATGGAAAGAAAATGTTGCATGGTTTTCAAACTGCCCCCTTTTGCTCTAAGCCCTTAATAAAATCTAGTGTCATCAGTTGTTTTCAAAAGTTACCTAATTATTAAATGACATTCTGCTGTTTGAAAGTTAGGCTCAGAATAAAAGCAGAAGTTCTGTGAAGGACAAAATAACAAAATAAGCCCTCTATGGCAGTGTGGACTCCCTTCTTCAATTTGCCACAATCAATTAAGATACACGACAAACGTGCAAAATAACAGGTGCTGGTCAAATGAGACTGAAACTGATCTCTGATTTTTATGGTGTGATGATCACACCATGAAAGATGTTGTAAATTTGTTATAAAAGTATTACTGATTTCACTTTAAAAATTAGATAACTTTTGTTATTAAAGTTAAAGTTTAAACAGTAATGATTTATTGGTTAATGTCAAGTTGTCATAACAAAGACATTTTGAATAATGTCAACTTTGTATTAAAAGTGTCGTAATTTACCGAATGATGCTTTATGACAACAGTCATAAATATTCATGAAGGCTTATTCATGTTCTTGACAGGTGTTATGTCATGTTTATGAAAGTGTAATGACAGTCTTATTCACCCCCCTTCAAATAAAGTGTTACCAAAAACTTCAATGGATGTCAGTACATTTGCATGGCTAAAAGTATTCCTATGACGTTTTTGTCTCTTCTCTACTTTCCTTGTAGAGGTTTGTGTTTGCTGACGTCAGCAGACTATTTTAGAGCTGTTGACAAATTCCACTCTGACTTCTCAGGGTCACACAGTGACAAGCCCTGCTTGATGGAGGGAGAGGAAAAGAGCATAAACTGAAAAAATGGGGCGAGGTAAAATTTCAGACACCAGGGGAGGCTCCTGCTGGAAACGTAATCAAATTCAGACAAACCTTCTTCCAATCACCAGACCAGTGTAATCAAGCCCAGACTCTTACCCATTCTCTGCACACACACACAGAGTAAATGATGATGGTTATAAAAGGATGTGAGGTTAAATTACCATGTATTGCCTTAGGTTCTTTCTGTGTGTTATTTCATCAAGGGCTCATCTTGTTAACTCTTCTGATTACTTTGTGTTTTGGCCTGTTGAGTTATGGTATCAGCACTTGAGAAAATAACCTATCTGTCCTGAACTTTATTTGCTTGAATCAGTACAAGAAAAGTTATTTATGTGTAGATCCACCAACTACCAAAGACTAAAAGGACATCTTTACAAACCTTTTAAACTGTATGATTTGCAGAAATCTGAGGTCTGGTTTCAGGTCAAAGTTCCAAACTTTGCAATTGGATAGTAAACAGATATTTTATAATAAAATTATGTTTTTGATTCTCATGCAGATCAGGAAAATACTTAAATACAATACCACATAATTCTGGACATACTGTATTTTCAAACTGTGTTTGAACCTTGCATAATACACTTCGCAGGCATATGAAACAAGCATATCAAGTTAAGCTCATCAAACTTATCTCAACGAAACTAAGCTGTGAGAAGAAATTTGGAGGAGCCTTGGAGGACCTTTCAGGAAAATGTCAGAAAAAAATGATCAATTCTGATTAAGAGATCAGGTGCAAAAAAGTGAAACAATCAAAGTTTTTCTGTAATAATTTTTTCTGATATCAGTGAAGTAAATCATTAAAATGGGAAACCTGTTGCTCCAAACTGAGCACTTTGCACTCTTATTGGTGGTTTCTATAGTTTCTAAAAGTACAATATAAGATAGCTCTTTCAAATATCAGGCTCCTTTCCTGTGGAACCAACTCTAAGCTTAAAACCTTCTTTTTGATAAAGCCTATTGCTAGAACCGCTACAAGACCAAGCTAAAATAAAAACTTACCCACTTCTTACTACTCTCCTGCTAAATGCGTCAGACCACAGATGAAAACTAGTCATGGCTAATTTTGACATAATTTGTAATATTCTCCCTATTGAAAAATAGAAAATTCATGATTTATGATTCTTAGTCTTCCACATTTCTACACAATGTGCAGCCACTGCTTCTATTAAGCATAATAATAATAATAATAATAATAATAATAATAATAATAATTTGCTTATATTAAGCAGTGGCTGCACATTGCAGTTGCTTAATGGAAGTAGTAGCAATCTTCTTCTGCTATTGCTCTACCTGACCAATTGGTAGAACCGATTGGCCAGGTGTTTCTCTTTCGCTGCATCACCTCTTGTTTGGCTTTGTTTCTTTCCTAAATATATTCACTCACTAAAAGAACAACTGTTGTCATTAGCACAGCTAATCTTTCTTAAACTTGAATGTGTATCATAAAAAAGGATGTCTCTTAGAAAAAAATTTAGTAATTTCTTTCCCATGTTGCCACATGCTCTTTTGGGAAGAAGGACTGCTGCAAAGTCTACAACTTAATCAAACTGACTGGGTTTTCTTAGATAAGCAACTTTTTACCAGCTGGCAAAACTGAATCAATTGATTGTAATTGATTGTGAAACTGTCTGGACTGATTTGAAAACAAATTTGATATGTCTTACAAAGTGTCTTGAAATGAAATTTGCAAGAAATTGTTGATAGATTAATAAACTAAGCTAAACTGATTTAAGTAACTGATAATGAGCCAATTTTTTGTATGTAGTATTTCTGTCCTTTTTTAAAAGTTCTGCAATCATTAGTGTGACTATCACCGTAAAAAAACTATAAAAACTCACCATGTATTGAGCTATGAGGTAAGATTACATTGTAATTGCTACAGTGATTAGATGTGCATGTAGTCTCTCTTCCATTTTTATCCTGATTAAGCTGCTCACCTTGTCCTACCATCACTTGTGGAAATAAACACAAAATCCGTACATGTGAATCTAGAATGTCCGTATGTCAGGGTATGACAAGTCTCATTTTATTTTGTCCCGTCTCTTTATTTTGTAAACTGACCTCCATACTTGATGATGATGATTATGGAGAGTGTTTCTGGTCCTGTGAGTGCCAGACGTGAATATTCTGTGTGCTTTAATGTTTGAGTTTCCCCACAGTGAGGGTTCTCTGTGGGAATGCTACACTGCTCTAATGGTCTGATTCACAAATCTACAGACCTCTGCTGCTGTGAAAGGAACAGCCAGACAAGCATGATCTCTTCAGGGCAGCATGAAGAATGACTGACTGTTATAATTGACAGGTCCACATGTGTGGTTGAGTGTGTAACAGAGAGAAAGAGAAGAAGAGGTTATTGCAGGTATCCATGAAGCTCAATTAATTGCAGTAGGGGTCTTCATACCATGTCAACAGAAAAACCCTGAGGCCATTAGTTTCTCTAATGCAAACACAGAGAGGCACACTAAAATCAACTGGTGTGCTGTATCACTCCTCTATAAGAGCCACACTTTGATGGTAGACTTACCCTCCCTCCATGAAAAGGCTGAATGAGTGTTAGTAAGTGCTAAATAATTAACTCCAGCAGATTTGGTATTTCACACTTAATTAGAGTTAAGGTACCAACTCTCCAAAAAGAGTTAAATTAACACTTTCTGGTATGGACCAATATAGACACTTTAAAAGTGTTGAAATCAAATCTGACAGAGTTCATTTGGGCCTGCTGGATTTGCTGTGCAGATATGAAGGTGAGTTATACTTTCTTTAAACTTTGTGACTAACATTAACTTTGGTTTATGCTAACAGGCAATATTCTTAGACATTTTCTTACAAAAATATGCTATTTAAGTATCTAAACATTTTAACCCATTCCAATGGAAAATGTTTTTACCTTATTTTGTATTTATTTTCAAGTATAATATGCGTGTTTATTGTCATTACTGTCAAAAAGAGACTAATGGTTAGATTACAGTTCGGGATGTTTGCTTCCTCATGCTTAAAAGTAGGGCAGCACTGTTCAGGTTCAAAGTTGTTGCTCTTAGAAAAATATGATCATGTTCCTTAAGGTCTCCGTGTTATTTAGTTTTATTACTTTTGCATGCTTCTTGTGAAGAGCTCAGATAGGATGGTGTTTACAGCAGTGTGTACAGGCGGATCAGCTGCTCAGCTGTCTGGCTCTGGTCTGCTCACTTGTTCCCATAAACTCTCTCTTTCAGGCTGAATGCAGAAGTGATTCCATGGAAATAACACAGGGACAGCTCCTTTATTTACCATCTGTCTCCCCCCGGTAGTTTTAGGCTGAAGAAGCTGATCTGAAGTGAAGGCTGGAAACTTTGCTGTGCGGTGTTAGCTTTAACTTGTCGCAACGAATATTTACAAGTCACCGTCTTCTTAATTCAGGATCGTTTGGAAATCTATGAAGACTTAAAAACCCATTATATTTGGAAAACAACAATGTTCATGTTATTGCTTTATTTGCTTCTGAAATATGTCTTTGTCTTTTCTAGCTGTCATGGTAAAGCGGAAGCAAGAAACCCACATTTCGCGCATGCGGATACAACGTCAGCAGCATACGTGCAAAGAGCCCATTTGACTTAGGGGCCCCTCTTGCTACCAAGAACATCAGCACCACTAACAGCATTTCACCATGGATTTAAGGGAATCTGGGAGAGGGGGCCTAGTTTAATTGACAGAGCAGTCGAATGTAATAGTAGTTTACTAAGATCCATTAATGAACAGCTAAAACTCAAAGATTAAACTCGTAGAATCAAATTGTAGCTATGGTAACAAAACAATCTAACTCTGAAGATTGTTCTTTGAACTTTTACAAAGTAATCTTGCCTGCTCCTTAAAATCTTAAATTTAAATGTTAAACAATTTATAATCTTTTAATTTATCTATGCTGAGCCCACTAAATCAAATTTAGCAGCATAGATATTCTCTTAGTTTATTTTGCCTTGGGCCGGTTCTAAATGTGATCAGCTTTACATTATGATTTTAGATCCACTAACTCAGAGGTTCCCAAACTGTGGGGCGCGCCCCCTAGGGGGATGCCGTGTCATTGCAGGGGGGGCGCGGGAAGCCGTCTGGATGAAAAAAAACAAACAAAACATGAACACTGTATGCGCTGGGTTTTTACCTTAGAATGGCCAACTCTCTGTTATTCCTATGTCAATTTGATACAATAGAGGCTTCCACACTTCCCATATTTGTGTCCTCTGTCACTTTTATCAGCAGTTAAAACTGTTTAATCCGTTGTTAACATGTTGTAACCTGTTTTTCCGAGCCGCCTTTAAACGCAACATGAGCGCTACGACGCTCGCGCTGGGTTTCCACCTGTGAAGGAGACCTGCTGCTGCTGTGCGGAGCTACGTAGGTTTGTGTTAGAATCACGGCAGCAAACCAGCAAAACGCAAAGAACTTTTCACAGTTTTTCCCTCCAAACTAACCGACTGAGTTGAGTAAAGCTGTTGGATGCAGGTAATGTTAGCTAAAAGATGACTAGCTAATATCAATACAGAACCTTAAGCTTAACAAGTACCTTGTAGGCTACCGATGTTGGTGTCTATTTTCAGCTATGTACATTCATTTTGCCCCCAAAAAAGTCGATACCCCCCCCCCCCTTTCCCTCCTCACACGCGTCAACCAGACAGCCATTTGTAATCCATAGGGGGGGCGCAGAAAATGTTTGGAAACCACTGGGGGGGCGCAGAAGAAAAAGTTTGGGAACCACTGCTGATGACTTAATTTGGATTTAACAGGAGTGCAAATAATAGATATTTGTGTTAATTGTATTTTTTTTATTTGTTGTTTTTAAGATTCTGTAGTTGTGGGATTAAGTATTCTCGGTAACGTTTTCCAGTAACATAATTACCCAGCAATATTTTAAGATTCCTGTCAACTTAACATCTTTTAATACAAAACCATGGTGGACGGCCTCAGTGCCCTGACCACCGGGCTTAGCATCCCAGTCCGTTTTGCCTTCTACTGTCGTAATTAGGGATGGGAGTTCATAAGAATTTGGCAATATGAATCCCACTTATTGATATAATTCCTTATCGATTATCAAATCAATTCTCACTGAAGCAAGAAACAAACTCTTCAAAATTTTTAATTTAAAATATGCACCACACTATATTTGATCCAAACTAAATTAAAGCTGGCTTAAAAAACCAAGCATCCCTCTGTAAAATCAATATTTTAACATGAAATGGAACTTTTTCAACAGTATAAGTTTTATAGACAAGTTTGTACATTTGCCTCTTCAGGAAGGATCTTTCAAGACAATATGTGAAAAAAAATCCCAGTCAGATGTTATTTCTTATTATTTATTCACACCTCTGTCATTTTACTCTTCTCTGCCTCAATGAAGGGGGTAGCTTACCTCTGAGAGCTTATCTCTGAGCCAGTCTCTCTTTGGCTGTTCTCAACTATAGTCACATTCAATAACTTAATTATAACTTAATTATTAATGAATTTGTTAGTATTTCAGTTACTCACCTCACAAGTTAAACACATTATAGATTAATTCCACATAGACTATGTTAAAGCTTTTATTTCTGTTAATGATTTTTGCTTAGAGCTAATGAAGGCATGACATTTAAGATTAGAGTAAAAATAAGGAAACTAAAACGAGCCTTATCGGAGCACATATTCCCATTTATTGAATATGTTTAAATGTTGATATGAGATGTAGATTAATCAACAGTTTTGTGCTAACATTAATACAATAACTAGGACTTGGAGGAGTTTAATGTTACCTGGGACATTTATGGCAGAAAACACTGTGCTCAAAGCTCTCCTCCTTGAGAGTCACTGCCATCGCTAAGCAACATGTGAAACATTTTACATTCATATAAATCACTTGTATTCTGTATAGTCAGCTGCCTGAGGATATTGGAGGTATTTCATTCATTTATTGTGTCTAAAGCCCTGCACAACTGCCCTTGTATCAACTTTTTTTGTGAAATGTGACCATACTTTGGAGCACTTATGCCATGACTCCATCTGGGGTACGTTCTAAGTAAAAAAAACAGAGTGTACAATACATCATCACTCAAATACACCTTGCGTTATGACGAGGGGAAATAGTTGGGCAGGTAGATTAACGACAGTCAGAAAGTGGAAGGAAGTATGGATGAATGACAACTTAGACAATCAATAGTCATAAAATACAAACTATTTTTTCCAGAGGGTACTCTCCTTTTTTGTATAGATCAGAAAAAAAAATCCTTTAGAAAAAAATCCCCTTTCACACTCTCCAGATGGTAGGAACCCTGCCTTTATGATGAATTCCAACTTTTTCTCCCCTGACTAAAAGCGCCAGTCTGTAACACCATATGTCGTTGGTGGTGATAAATAGCTGCAGGAGCTGTTTATTTTAGAGGCAGGCTGTACTTCCAGTGATTATGGTGTGTGACCTCTCACCGAGCGTTTGAGCTGCTATCAATTGTGGCAGTTCCAGCTCGACCATGGATGACAGCATCTCTTATTTTTAGCAGACTAGAACACTTTTAAAGGATGATGGTCAAGAAAAAGCAGATAATGAATTTGGCAAGTAGGTTGATCAGAGTTGACTCTATCATATATTTTATCAGTGTTTACAGGTTTTTAATTAGCCAAGAAAATGAAATGTAAAGTCCAGGTCATTCAAGTGAGACTATATTTCCTGAGCTATTTTGCATACAAGCGTAAAAAAGATACAACTACATAAAACTTGCAGCTTACATCCCCAACAGTCCAAACATGAAAATCTCGTTGACCATGAATCACAACATTAATTCTGTATACTACTGTCTCTATTTGTCCTCAGCCTCTTGTCTGCTGAGTAAAAGGCCTGAATAACAGAAGGACAGGAAGAATAGAAAGTAGGTACCTCATTTATTCTGAAGAATTTCTGAAAAGAAAGGACAACATTTTCAGAAATGTGACTGACAGCTATGCCCTGCCAGTGAAAGCAGCCTAATGAAATGAAGACAGAAAAAAGAAAACAGAGGGAAGAGACAGAACTGTAAAGGAAGAGAAGGAAGAACATAAGAAAAACTGGTAGTAATTTGAATGATTTACTAGAACCAGGTGAACTGCCCAACTCCTCAATTAGCTTTAATTAAATCTCATTTGGCAAGTAGTTTTTCACTTACTGTAAATTTTCTCAGCAAATTTTGGCTTGTCTTTGTCAGTTCACTGTTTTATGTCCAATATACTTTCTCTTTCACATAATCTTAAGAAAAGTAAAAGACCTACACTTCACCAGTTTTTAACTTCCAAATGTTTTTTAAATCTATCTTAAAATGTACAAAAACTCTAAGGAATTTAAATTTACTTCTCAGGGCGAGGAACAACATAAATCTGGGGTATGTGAGTACCCCAGTTTATGTCAATATTAGAAGAGGAGTCAACAGGCATCAAAGCAGTTGTGGGTGTTTTGGTGAGCATAGAGTTTAAGAGTCATGTGACTGCAACAAGGGATGCAGGAGTTTGTCATTAAATATTTTTGATTTTTACCACGTCTGGTCTTTAGATTGATGTTTTTTGCTAAATAGAAAGTGATGGAGACTTCCTTGAAGAAACAATCTGCTAAACAAGTTCAAGAATAACTTAGCACCCACTCCGCTGACAATGGAGAACTTGCTAGGTTTGTTAAGATAGCTGTAGCATATGCTATTAAGGAAGTCATTACACTGGTAGAACAAGTGGTCGCCCAACTTTCAACCAAAACACAAGCCGAGGTGATGGAACAGATTGGTGAATTTCAGATTCAGATATTAGCCATTCGAGTGGATACCTTGCCGTGCATAGAGCACATGGAAACCACCAAAAGCCACCTGATGAAGGTAGATAATCATCTCTCTACATCGATGGACAATCCAACAATGCTGTGCATTATGCTGGAGGATAAGGCTGATTTGGAGGACTCGAAAGATATTTGCCTGGACTGGTGCACAATGATCTGAAAAATCAGATTAGCATTGATAATAAATATTCATGCAGCAAAGACAACTGATTTCCCCTGCTCTGTTTTGTCTCTAAGTGCCGAAAAAAGCATTTGACAGACTGGAGGACAACATTCAGAAATGCTGACTTTCTAAAAAGTCAAAAATAGAGATTTTGTCAAAAATATTAGCCATCATAAAGGTTTTAAAGATAGTGAAATTGATTAAATAAAATTACAGCAAAAATAAATTTTCCCATGATGAGCAAATGTTCAGAGGGAGGATTCAGAAAACATTTGGCGAACGTCAAGTCCAAATATTCGACGTTTAGCAGACTTTTGAGAGAAGCACTATGTAAATCTGACGTCATTTTATTTAATTAAACTTAAGATGTCAGAGTATTTTAAATTTCCTTCTAATCACAATGTAGTTAGTGTTACCTAAAAGTGACTTTTTAAGGTCTACTTGTGGATGTCCTCATGGCACTTAAGTGGCCTGACGTACTGCATCCTCAAAACAGCTTGTAAAAGTCTGCCACATACTCAAGTATACTTCACTCTGTGGAAGTCTATTGAAGCACTCAAGGTGGACTCAAAGCAAAAGTCCACCAAACACGTCAATGCAAAGGCACATTTTTATAATCGTGCACATGTACTTGGTGTCACATAGTAAAATGCTTGGTGGGAAACAGTGATCACCATGATCTATTTGGTGTGCAACAGATAAGGTTCAGAGCTGGCACAACTAGTTGCAAGGGCACATAGCATGACTACCACTTTCTGTGTTTCATTGACATGAGTGTGATGGCTACTGGAGAAGAAACATGGCTAGTTGCCCAGCTATCTCATCAAACTTGCTAGTGAAGCGATTTGTCATGAGAAAAGTAAACAATGTATGTGCTTGACTATGAAATCTTAATTGTACATGAACTGTGTGCTGTTCACAGAAAACTCGCAGTACACCAGAGTATATGGTACGGAGCACTCTGTAAGAGCCATATGAATTAAATAAGTAATTGTTGATAAGACAGGAGCAGCGGCTTTGACACCTGGGTGGTGGGCGTGTCGATGTGGGCGTGACTGTCATCAAGTATGAATGTGAAGATTACTTGTGTGTTGACTTTGTGTGTATGAGAAAGCGGGTGAGCGGGGTGGTCAGTCCTCGCAAAGTTTGGAGCATGATAATAAAAATTAAATAAATCGATAATTGTGACAGAACAAAGAAGAGGTTTGGAGTTGATTGATACATGGACAGATGAGATTCCCAGAGTTAACCCAGTGCGGCCCTCTACCACCACTAGTTTGCCGTGTTTTATAATAATAAAACGTGTTTATTATTATTAACGCTTTGGTGCAAAAAACTGATTGAAAATCGATTAATTTACTGCATGTTTATGTCTGTTAAGGCTAAGATGGAACGGCACTGGAAGCAGCCCTTTAAACCATTCAGACTACAAACACAATAGAGACACAATCAAAACTGTCAGATGACTTATTACCCCACGATAATACCATACCATACCAACTTTATTTATAAAGCACTTTAAAACAACCACAGCTGATACAAAGTGCTGTACATCCAAACACAACATAACAATAAAAAAAACATAAAATAAAAACTTACAGTTTAAAAACAAAAACATACAATTTAAAACTAGATCCCGCTAGAGTTGAAAGCCAAGTAAAATAGATGGATTTTAAGACGAGCTTTAAAAGTGGACAGTGAAGGGGCCTCTCTAACCTGCAAAGGCAAGTTGTTCCATAATTTGGGGCCCATGACAGAGAAAGCCCTGTCCCCTCTGAGCTTCCTTCTTGATCTCGGTACCTCCAAAAGCAGCTGATCTGCGGACCTGAGAGACCGATAAGGCATGTATGGGTGAAGAAGCTCAGAGAGGTAAGCCGGGGCAAGACTATGTAGTGATTTAAAAACAAACATAAGAATTTTAAAATGAATCCTAAAATATACAGGCAGCCAGTGAAGTGAGGCCAGGACAGGGGTCACGTGTTCCCTCTTTCGAGTTCCTGTCAACAGTCGTGCAGCAGCATTCTGTACTAGCTGCAGACGTGAGAGCAGCGACTGACTGACTCCCAGATAAAGTGCGTTACAGTAATCCAATCGAGTTGAAATAAAAGCATGGATCACTGTTTCAAAATGCTGCCTGGAAAGAAAAGATTTCACTGACGCCAATCGCCTTAAATGATAAAAGCTGGACTTAACCACGGCTCTGATTTGGCTGTTCAATTTAAAATCACTGTCCACCTTAAAACCAAGATCTGTAATAACAGGTTTAAAATATACCTCCAAAGGTCCCAGGTCAACAGAGGAGGACTCACAGGAGCCACTGGGTCCAAACACCATCACCTCTGTTTTGTTTTCATTAAAATTTAAAAAGTTCAAGGCCAACCAAGCTTTAATGTCACCTAGACATGCCAGATGTTTGATAGAATGTACATCCTTTTGCTTCAGAGGCAAATAAATCTGACAATCATCAGCGTAACAATGAAACGAAATCCCATGTTTCCTGAGGACAGAACCCAGAGGCAGTAAATAAAGAGAGAAAAGCAGTGGGCCCAGAATTGAGCCCTGCGGGACACCATAAGGCATTGAAGCAGCAGATGACTCAGAGTCACTAATTTTTACTGAAATTGTTCTCTCCTCCAGGTAAGACCTGAGCCATTTAAGAACAGTGCCACCAATACCTACAACGTGATGTAATCGCGATATTAAAATGTTGTGGTCTACTGTATCAAAGGCAGCAGTTAGGTCAAGTAAAATCAGAACAACATGGTTACCAGAATCACATGCAAGAAGGATGTCATTAAAAACTCTTATTAAAGCAGATTCTGTGCTATGAAGAGTTTTAAAACCTGACTGGAAAACCTCCAGAATGCCATTGTCATCTAAAAACTGTGTCAGCTGACAGTACACAAGTTTTTCTAAAACCTTAGAAAGAAAAGGCAGCTTTGAAATAGGTCGATAATTAGCCAGAACAGTTTGATCAAGGCCAGGTTTTTTAAGCAGTGGTTGCACTACTGCATGTTAAAAACTAGCAGGGACCACACCTGAGGACAGACTGCTATTTATAATTGCAAGAGCAGGCTTCCCTATGCTAGATAAAATATCTTTAAAAAATCGTGGAGGGACAGGATCACAGGGGGAACCTGATGGCTTAATATGGCCAACCACGTCCTCTAAAACTGAGACAGTCACAGGCTCAAACTGATTGAAAGCAGCCGAGCCAGGGACCAAAACAGAGGGGTCAGAGTCAGGAGCTGTGATAAGAGCCCTGGTACTACCAACCTTTTCAATAAAAAAATACAGAAAATCATCACACACATCAGGAGAAGCTTCCAAACAGGCATTCTGTGGAATATTAAGCACAGAGTCAATTGTGTTAAATAAAACACGTGGGTTATGGCTGTTTGAGAGAATATTTGCCAAATATTCCCTCTTTGCCTCTTTAACTGTGCTCTGGTAGAGACGCCAACAGTCTTTTAAAATCTGAAAAGTAACCTGCAATTTATCCTTTTTCCACCTGCATTCAACACGGCGACATTCCTTCCTTGCAGCACGAGTTCTGTCATTAAACCAAGGCTCAGGTTTAATCCTTGGCTGCCTGGTTTTTAATGGAGCAACCGAGGATGGTTTGGGAGGAAGAATAGAACCAGGAGCAGAGCTCTTCTGTATCAGAGTGGAGGAAGTCAGATGATCCACAGAGCTGAAGAAAAGCAGTAGAGAACTGAGTGGCAGTGGAAGGGTTAATAATCCGACAGCGCGAGCAGCAGCACGAGTTTTAATTGCAGTAGGTGTCAAACTGATACTGAATAAAACAGGCAGGTGATCCGAGAACACAGAGTCACAGATTTCCAGGTTAGTCACAGGCAGACCACAGAAAATAACCAGGTCCAGTGTGTGTCTGTGCTCATGTGTTGGGCTGGATACGGCCTGCACCAGATTAAAAGAGTCCAGAAGACTTAAAAAGTCCTTTACCAGAGGTTTATCACGTGCATATTGAAGTCTCCAACAATAAGAACATGTTCATAGTTAGTTATAATCCCAGATAAAAAGTCAGAGAAGTCGCTTATAAAATCCTTATTATATTTGGGGGGCCGGTAGACGACAGCACAGAAAACTGGGTTTACGTGTCTCATCTCAAATGCCGTAAACTCAAAGCTGGGGAAAGACGTCTGTAGAAAACATCTGTAGTCCTGTTTGTAAACAGTCGATGTGCCTCCCCCTCTCCCCGAAGCCCGTGGTGAATTAAAATAAGAACAGTCCGCTGGTAAAAGCTCAGTTAGAGCACTGGACTCACCAACACTCAGTCACGTCTCAGTCACACACAGAAAATCCAGGTTTTGGTGACTAAAAAAGTCCCGAAGAATAAAAGTTTTATTCCTAAGCGACCTGGCGTTTACCAGACCAATCCTGACAGGGACTGGATCATGAGCTTCGACAGGTCGGGAAACCCGGCACAGCGGTCTCAGGTTTTGGAGACACTGTCGGCGCATGTTGAGCTGGGAAGGGCAAGGGTGGCGGTGTAGAGGGGCTTCAACGCCGACCACGGGCACCAAGCAGACATCAACGGGATCCAAGAAATGCCGAGGCACCCGAGAGCCTAAAAATGATCCATGCGATGATCGGGTAAAAGGAGAACAGTGCGTCAGATAAAATTTCAGCTTCACCAGCCGGCCGCTTCGTCTACCGCGACGACGACGACATCTCCTCCGTGAAAGCAGCGCAGGAACCCGGAACAGGTGACTCGGAATCTCCGACAGAAGCGGGGGCAAGGATTGTTGGCCAGCAACATCAAATAACATCATATCCTGGGCCAACGGTTGGAGGTCTAGTAGTGTGTTGCGATCATACACCAGCAGAGATGACACAGGTCAGAAACAGTACAAACATAATCAAACGAGAGAATGACAGACGAGCAGCCACACACACCGGCGCCATCTAAATAATAACTCAGAAATAGTCCAAATAGTTTGGATGTACTTTACGGAAAGTTTCTGGTTATATCATAGGTTTGTGGTGCCTTTCTATAATAAAGAAAAATATATAAAACGTCTGATATTTCACAACGAGATATTAACATTCATGGAAAAACCTTAAATAACCTTGTATTAAAGCAGAAAGTACGGCGGCCACCATAAAAATTACTTACAGTATTCAATTATGCCGCATGAACTGATCAGTACATTATTGCGAAAGAATGAAAATTGCGAGGGGACGCAAAAGAAAAAAATTCCCCATGTCTCTGGAGGGCTCTGTAATATGGGAGCCTTTAGAGTTTACAATAGAAAAGTTAAACCAACAGAACTGCTTACGTGGAGAGAAGTGAGACTTACCCAACCTCTGCATAGCACACTAATCTAAATGATTCTGGCAATATTTGTTTGAGGATATGTTCACTTGTTAGAAAATTCGTAGAGTGATTTGCTCACTCGACGAGCAAATCACTCTACAATTCAAGAAAAAGCAGATAATGAATTATCTGCTTAATAATGACTTCCATCATTTTGCGTCTCCAATATTCTTGTACTTTTGAATAATTCTTTCTTAAAGTTAAACAATGGGCTTCAAATACTCT
Source organism: Poecilia mexicana (assembly GCF_051168715.1). Lineage (NCBI taxonomy): Eukaryota > Metazoa > Chordata > Actinopteri > Cyprinodontiformes > Poeciliidae > Poecilia > Poecilia mexicana. The sequence goes on along the minus strand of NW_028263370.1, from coordinate 534,653 downwards.
TTTAACCTGTTTCAGATTGATAGACAGCATAAGAAGCTTTTCTAAGGAAATGTCTAATGATTCTCCATCTTCGTAGTGTATTAAAACACACATGCATCCTCCAGAACAGTAAACTGCCAAAACTCCTTTTATAGAGGTAGTCACTCCTGCAGATGATTAATTAATCAAGCATCTTTGATCAGTGAGACTTGGTTGCTACTTTTTCTCTTAACTCAAGGTAAGTAACAAGGATGTGCTTAGTTTTTCATGCAACACTTTTCTACATTATTTTAGCTTAATAAAATAGTGACGATGCGGAAAGTGGGTGTTTTTTAACTCTTGAACTTGATTAAGCTCAGTTCATTTATATTATGTCCTGATACATAAAAATATATATATATATATATTCAAACAGGAAATAATTTCTTTTAAAATTACACTACATGTTTTAAATCTAGATAAAACTATCTGTATGTTTATATAACATATTCAAAAAAATGATTAATATGTTCAAATATTTGTTAGGTAATGCATCCCTATTTATCACATCATTCCTTTTTACATCACTTTAACTCATCAGTTTATAGCCGAGTTTTTATTTGATCCCTTCTTCATCTATTTTTTATAGATTTCAATAAATCAAAGCTGCCTTTACACAACAAGGGATCTTTACTAGGGAAATGTTTATTGTAAAAAGCACACACTTACAAAGTGAAAGAAACACAAACACACAGAGATGTTTATGACTGGGGACTGATCAGTGAAGCCTAACTATACCTTTAACATTTCCTAAAAAATCCCCGGGGGAGCACTTCACTCTGACAGCAGTAACAAGGTACCATGCTTATATTTATGTGATTGTGTGTGTGTGTGTTTTCAGTGTGTACGTTTGTAGACAAGGATGCCAAAGGATACAACCCCGTAAAGAGAATCTAATTAAAACACCACACAGCCACAAGGGACAGAGTACACCCTCCCTTCCTCTCTTTCTGGTTTAAACATAGTGGACACTACAACTCAAGGACTGTTAAGACAGTAGAGTCCATCCTTGGGCCTCCAAGGAGAGAAGATATAGGGAGAAGAATACACAATAAGTCATTCAGTGGACAAGAGGATGTGATATAGATAGAAATATGCACTCAGGCTGAAATTTAAACTCCAAAGTGTGATTCCATTGAGTAAAACCAATTTGTCCCGGTGTTGTGATCTGTCAATCACAACACAGAGTAGTTTATTGACCAACATGTATAGTTTTTTGCTAATTGCATTGTTTTTTTTGTTTGTTTTTTTATTGAAATAGTATGTCAGCTATGGAAAGGAGCATTTCAGAGTGTTTCTGAAATCCAAGACAAACCTGCATAGTCTGAAATGACTATGCAGAGTGGACAGTTCTTGAATTTCACCCTGGTCTTAAGTGTGAATTGTAGAGATTGAACAGACAATCTTAAAATCAATCTGTGCCTTATTTGTGCCCAAATAAGGCACAGATAATATTTAAAGGGGCGGTTTTATGTATTTTGTAGTTCATATGATGAGCTTAGTAGCTCACCAGGTGTTTACTAATTACTGCTGCTGGCCCAGAGGGGCTGAGTGGGTGAGATATGAGGGAGGGGTGTTTTGTGAGGTGTGTGTTTAGATGGGGACTCAAGGTTCAAGTAGGTACTTTGGGTAAACGGACGATGCACTGTATGAGAAAGTGTTTAGGCACCCTGAATGGTTGCTATGGGGGATTAAAGGGCTTCTCAAACATGCATAAATGAGACAAAACAAGACCCCAGTTATGTTTTTGATGAGGGAATGACATAATGGTATGTACAGCTCAAAAACACAGATTTTTCACAATAGCATTGCTATGCCCCTTTAAAACAAGGACCTGTATCGGACAGTTTGCAGAGATTTTTTTCGGCTTACTTGAAAAAGTAGATATCTACTTTATCTACTTTTTCAAGTAAGTCAAGATTGAAGACACCAAGATTTATATCTCTTGCTTATTTAACAAGGTACTATGTTGTGTTAGGTTCAAGTTTTGAATCTATGAGCTCACACTGTTTATTAGTAATTCCAGAATTTATTCAGTTTCAATTGTGTTTATTTTATTTATGTCACTACAAATAACGGAAGAAGGCAGATCACGACACAGTAATGAAAAAGAATACAGAGTACAAGACTAAATGAACAAATTTTTAATAAAAAGAATGTGGGGCAAGAGTTCAGTTTTAAATCTATCCACATTACTGTGCGACTAGAATAATTATACTGTAACAAAAAGGCAGAGAAATGAGCATAGATCAGTCAAGAGGTGTGTCTACAACATGTTTTGCAGAATTAGTTATAATTGTAATTTACTGAGATATTTGTGAACAAACAACTCAAACTCAAAGACTAAACTCAAAGCATCAGATTGTTACTACAGTAACAAAACAGTTAAATATGAGGATTGTTCTTGTAAGCTCCTTAAAATCTTACATTTAAATGTTAAACAATTAAAAATAGTTTTACTTATCTATGTTAAACAATTTAAAATATTTTAACTTATCTATGTTAAAATATTTACTGTGTAAATATTTTATGTAAATATGTTATTTATATTTACATAAAATATTTTATGTAAATATAAAATATTTATCACAGATATCATTGGCTATGATATTTGTGGTCTTTATTAGTATTTATGGGGCCCTTCAAGGCCTGGAGAGCCTTAAGCAACTGCTTAGTTCATTTATGCCATGGGCCAGTTTTACATGTGATCAGCATTAAATCATGTGTTTAGATCCACTGACTGATTTATTAATTTGGATTTAACAGAAGTGATATTTATTTATTGATATTTATTTTAATTGCATTTTTTTTATTTCTTGGTTTTAAGACTCTGTAGTGTGTGTTTAAGTATTGACAGCAATGTCTTCCAGTAATATAATTACCTAGTAATATTTCTACATTTACTGTCAATGTAACATCTTTTAAAACAAAAACACGACAGTCTAATTGTCAGCTCAGTTTGGCTGGATGACCAGGAAAAGGAAGAGTTCTGGTTGTCCCAAAGTTCTTCCATGTAAGGATAATGGAGGTCAATATGCTCTTCGGAATCTCGAGTGTTGCAGAAATTCTTTTGTAACCTTGGCCAGATCTGTGTCTTCCTGTAGCTCTGTCTCTGAGCTCCTTGGGCAGTTCCTTCCACCTCATGATTCTCATTTGCTCTGACATGAACTGTGAGGTCTTACATAGACAGGTGTGTCCCTTTCCTAATCAAGTTCAATCAGTTTAATTAAACACAGCTGGATTCCGATGAAGGAGTAGAACCATCTCAAAGAGGATCAGAAGAAATGGACAGTGTGTGAGTTAAATATGAGAGATACAGAAAAGGGTCTTAATACTAATGAGCATGTGATATTTTATTTGTATTTATATTTTTATTTTTTTCTGTGAGCTGCACGGATTCTGTATGCACTGTCCAGAGACGGTTGAGATTTCTAAGTCGAGCATATCGATTGCCAACATTTCTCTCAAGAAATTCCTTAATTTTTCACAATTGTAAAAATTTTGAAATTTTGAATGGATAAAAACAAGTTTGTTATTATGCTTTTATCATGTAACACACTTTGAATTACTTTTTGCTGAATTCAAAAAGACTTGACTCATTTAGTGTGGTCATTGTGTTGCAACATCATCACTCTTCACTAGCTATAAGCTGGGCGCTTGGCTGCGTTGAGCTTGTTTTCTTTCTTTTAGACTTTATTACATATGATCTCAATTTTGGACATAGTTAATTATGAAATAACTATTGTCAGATACAAGGTTGAACATAGCCGATAAAACAAAAATGCTTCTCCTTTGTAGCTACATTGAGCAGTGTGTACATGAGCATGATTGACATGCTCATGTCAATCATGAACAAGAACCTTCCTCGTCTTTTATATCCTTTTTTAGGTTCTATAAAAGGGGATATAAAAGATCACCGTTGGTCTCAAACACCCTGGCTGGTTTGGTTACAGTCTGATGCCTCACACGCTGTTCACATAAAAAAGCTTTTCTGATTTCCTTTCACCTCTTCCAGATTCAAAAAGTGTTTTTCTTACCTGAGATGCTGAGGTAGACATCAGGGCTTGTCACAATCTCTCCTGTCATCTCGTTCACCGCCTCTACATGGTAACGTCCTGCATCCGCCTCAGTGGTTACCAGGACAACTAGCTGATTGTCCAAAGTGATGGCTCTGCAGGGAATAAATAAAACACACCGTCAACATGGGTTTGCAAAAAAAAAAAAAACAACACAACATCTCATGCAACAAAAAACACAAGAACAATGCTCAAACACAGACTCTGTCAAGAGCAAAGTTGTCACCAAGATGATTCAGAATTCATAAGTGGGAGAAAGAAATATTGAATGAAAGCATTGGAATAGGCTAGAGGATTCAGAGAGCTTAAATAAATCTATCCCACTGTCCCACAGATTTATATTTGGCTTATTTTGTTTAACTTTGGATACTTTTGGCCATTTATTCTTATTGTTTGTGTATCTTTCTTCTTTATACTGATCTGTCTTCGTTTTTTCATGTTCAAGCAGGGACCAATATGCCACAAGCATGTGGTATACTGTAATACAAAAACACAAACAGCCTCCAAATATACAGAACCTGAAACAGTTTTCTTTTGAGAACAGGAAGAAAACTAAATATGCAAGCTGATTTTATGTTGCTGTTCTGTGGGAGCATAATAGAAGAACGACTCTGAAGGGGGAAAGATTGCAAAAGGTAGTAACAAGGGTGAAAATTTATATTCATAGTACTTAGATTTTCTTGTATTTGAACTAGTCTGACAACAAATGCCAGCAGGCAGGCAAGAACGGTGGGATGTTTTTACTGATGTTGCTTGTGTTTTGAGTGTTGTTAATCCACAGTACTCAGCCACACCCCTAACTCCTCCTAACCTCCAGCAGACTGACTACTGACCAGCTCTCCATCTCACGGGTCCGAAAAGCCTCTAATTCCTGGGTATTACCGCAAATAAGAATGTAGAGAACTTTTGTTTAAGCTGGGCGCGAGAAAGATTCGTCTAAGCTCTAACTACCTTCATCCAGACGTTATGACCCGCTGAAGTCTATGATTCAGACATCGGAGTAGCCCCGCCGGTGTCCGAGCTCATAAACCACGTCTGTTCACGGTAGCTCTTTCTCTATTATTAACGTGCACTTGTTACAGCTTAGATAATTTTAGCGACTAGGAATAAGTCACAGGGTCATTATTTATCTGAACTAAAGAACGTACGAAGCCACCCTAATTTACTAGGACCACAAACACTGGTTTTACAATAATCAGAAGAATTAAATTTAGTTGACTCAATTAATTTAACTGTCCACAACATCAAATTAGACTTTAGTATTTTATTAGCAAGCTTTAGCAAGGGAAAAAGGCATACAGCATTTCAATAAAATATTAAGAAATTAATACTCTTAAGAATTTTTAGAAATTACTCCTACTTCTAACCCTACACTGTGTCCTGATCTAAATAGAAACTTTGGGGAGGCAATTTTCACTCGAACCCAGATGCAGAGATGATCTTAGGCAGCAGATAACTTTAACGTCCATGGATGGAGTCTTGTCTTTGGATCTATTCTAAAAGGATTCTGCCAAGACAAAGTTGAACTGGTGAGAATCCTCAACGAACTCAGTTTTTTATCCATATGCGATCTTTGTCTATTCCCTATGTCCACTGCAGCATCGTTGGAATCCTTTGGGTTGAGTGTGGGGCCGCAGTTGAATAAGAATCCCGGGTTGTGGGTAAATGGATCTTGTTCCTTTCTTGTGCAGCGAGTAGTCGTCCCGGGGTATCAGCAAGCAGCCCTCCGTTGATTCTGCATCTCCGTGTACTCGACTCGAACGCTGCGGAACAAAGAACCCCGATCCTTCTGTCTGGTGTCTTTTTATCTTCTCGGCAATTGCTCAATTCTTTTATTTCTGCTTTTTCCGTCCCTACGTGTCAACGACCCATGGCCCACACAACTTTCCTCACGTACTTCTTTCCTTGACGTCAACTGTTCCTTGGTTAGCCTCAAACTGCAGATGAGGTTCTCTGTCTGCCTTCTGCACCTGTTTCCTCCGTGCAACTCAAAAATCTCACTTCCTGTTTCTTCCGTACTAACTGCTCTCTCACCCCCTCAGTTCTATTTATGGTTCTATTTATGACACTGTGACATTTCATTGACTTTGTAATCTACATTAACTTTCCATTCTTTTAACTATAATCTTTAAACAGAATCATAAAAAAATTATAAAATCAAACCATTTATTTATTTTGTCTTAAAGAAGAGGATTACATATTTTCTTATCATTATTAAATCATAATAACTTTGTATTACAGCAAAACAAAAATCATCTTTAATCACAATACAAGATTACTTATTTCCTTCACGCTGTTGTGATCTGTTTTCTGTGTGCTCTGGTAAGATCTCAACCAGTTCCAACCAGGTTTCACGTCAGTGTGTAACTGGATGGCATACTGTTTCAAAATTCTAACTGAACAGCCTCACTGAAATAAAATTGATATGACCAAAGGGAAAATGAAGCTATATTAAATTGAGATGTCTGTGTTTTATACTCGTGCTCCATCCATGTCCACACAGTGGATGCTGTTCGCTTGCACTCGAGTCTTTTGAGAAACACTCTGCAGGTCTCATATATTTAATATAATTATTCACCAGGCTATGGCGAGTTATAGCTGAAGTATGTAACCTTTACAAACAATGTTCTTTTTAATTATTTTTACTTTCTAGTGACAGTAATATGAAACCTCTGCCTTTTCCTGGTGATCTTACAGCCACCTGCAGAAATACATTGCTTGGTCAGGAACAACCAATCAGAGCCAGGAGGAGAGTCCTACTACTGTCAATAATGCTTGTGTACATGTTGCGCACACATTCTGCAGTGTAGGTATATTGAGCAGCAAGTACATGAGCTTGATTGAAAGCACAGAGAGACAACAGGAGCACAGTGAGGACGTACAAGAGCTCTATTTATTCACAGATTATCCATCTTACATCATACTGTCACAATAAGGTGACAGTTTCACCAAAACTTTGTTAAAAGATACACGGCTTTACATAGTATTCTGTGATGTCTGTGCTTACTTATAAGCACAGGCATCATTTGTGTGTGCTGATACAAATTTAATTAGCATTGTTTAGCAGTCTTTTTTTACACACAAGGAACGGAGACCGATAAGAACTTCTTTTCCCAGAAGGCATTGCATGAGCCCAATTTCAGTTTCACTAGATGAGAATTTAATGATAAATAAACACAATAATCCAGGCAGCACAGAAGAGCAGGGGCTAGGAGCTCAAACTGGTAGCAACTGGTGAGAGCACACAACTACCGACAACATTGACAGTGGACGAGACAAGGACTTGACAAGGAACAAGGAACACAGGTGGGATTAAATACACAGAGCGTAATCAGGGGAACCAGACACAGCTGAGAACAATCAAGGGGTAGACAGGACAACACGGAGACTCAATAGACACAGAAACCTAAATAAACACAAAGAAAACTCAAATCCTCACAGCTCAGCAAAATGTGTTATCGTGAGAGGCCTATTAATCTGATTCTGAGAGCTACTGAATTGATTGATAGCACTAACAGATACATTTTGTTAATTCAAAACTGACACTCCTTTTGCATCTTTTTATAATAATTTGTGAGATGCCTGTCTACCTTCTGAACAGAAACAAACTTCTTGGTAAAATTTAGATACTTTTCTAAATGTAAATCTCCCAGGGATTTGAATAATTTAAGGTTCAGCTGTAACCTGAACCTTAAATGATTCAATTTAAGGTTGAATCATTTAACCTTAAATTAAGGTTAAATGATTCAACCTTAATTTAAGGTTAAATTAAGGTTAAAAATTAATTAACTTCAAAAATTAAGGTCAAAAAATTTGAATTTTGAATGATTCAAATTAAATTGAATCATTTAATTCAAATGATTCAATTGAATCATTTAAATTAAATGATTCAATTTAAGGTTCAGCTAGCTGTAAGTTAGCAGAAACAGATTGACTCAGTCAAAAATACTTCACTGATCCAAAAGTAAATACATTTTTAAGAAGAAAGAAATTAAAAATAAATTAAAAAAAAAACACTGTCAGACAATATTGTAAAATATCTTAAAATGTTTTGGAGTTTTTTTTTGCTTGTAGAAACAAATTATTTCTCGCAATCATTAAATTATTTTCCTTAAATAACCCATGACGTCTGGAATACATGTTGCTGTTTAATTATCAGTTAACTATAAGAATGAAGTATTTGGTGCTGCATGTTTCTTCATAATAGCAGGTGTGAGCAAAACAATGTGGAGCACAGCTAAAGTGATTATCAGCACCCATAGCTTAATTATGGCTCTGCTGATGAGTCTACATGTAAGTTGAAACATTACATCCCTATAGTGTCTAACCAGGACAGACGAAAAGAGAGAGAGGAAGAGGAGATGAGAGCCACAAATAACGTGAGGTTGTTCGATAACGCAGCCCATACACAGTGACGGGCACACTGAATTTCTCAGGTCTAATTTTATTTTGTGTGATTTCCCAGGAGAACATCCACAATAGTCAGAGCCTCAACCCCAGCAATGACATTTTTCTGCTTGTGTGAGTGCATGTTCCTCTTTGTGTGCATCTTTCAATTACATCCACCTGCCTAAAGCAAAGGCTTAAAAAAAAAACGCCCTCTTTTCACAATAAGAATGAATTCAGTGTCATTTTTAAGCGTATATCACAATTTATAGCTGTTTAGTCCAATTACAGCACCAACCAACCAGGAACTCTATAGCTGCTTTATCCTTTGCATGCTGATGTATATTAAAGGCATGTCTCCACTTGACCACAGAGTCTTTGGGAGGTTCAAGAGAATCTAAATTAGCAAGTTAAAATTCAAAGTCAAAAAATCTCAGAGGGCAGGTGGGTGGGTTTCCAGCAGGACCAATTAAGACAATATGTAGACATCTGTGTATTTGTACACTGAGAATCTTTTCTTATTTACACATACATTTTGTATTATATAATTTATGTGTAAAATAACTTGTTCTGGCTGTTTCATCTCTTGCTGTCCTTTCCCACTGGATGCTTACAACCAAAAGCAGACCCATTTGTAATTCATAACAAATGTCTTCTTAGACATCAGGAAGTGAACAGTAGTGGTGTGCAGATCCAGATCTGTGTGCTCTTATCTATCTATTGACTTCTGAAAGTATGTAGTAAATTTACTAAGCTACAAAAAACTGAACTCTTCATTTAACCCTCCCAAGGTAGGATCCTCCTGAGCGTGACACTCAGCAGGAGCACTGCAGATGTCACAGTCAGACACAGGGGAAGTGAGGGTTTGTCTCGCTGTGGAACTGTGTGTGGAACAGTTCCACACACAAAAAAAAACCTTGTAAAAGTACACCCAGGGTCAGCATGATCCTGTTGAACTGCGCACAGGGTAAAACTGCAGGATGGTTAAACAGAGATGCCCTCTGATGAGAACAATTATGTGAAAAGGAAAGAGCAGAGCACAATTTCTAACCTACCCAGATATAAGGAACCTTAACTGACAGGTCAGAGCATTAATCAGAGAGGCCAGCTCAGGTGGGAGAATCTGACAGCAGAGCAAATATTTCTTGCACATTCTTCAAATGTGACTTAACGAAAAAGAGGCAAGAAGAAAACTATTGTTGGAAAAAAAAAAAATTAGCAGCCCTGTTTGCCACAAGCTTTACAGAGGACACTGTAAATACATGGGAAATAGATGATCTGGTCCGATGAGGCCAAACGTCCCAAACAGGATGTGTGATGGAAACCCTAGCAATAAAGACAGAGATACAATGGAGTGATTTAGGTCAAAGCATATTCATACCTTAAAGGAAGGATAATATGTATTTTCCAGGAACACAGCGCCATTTTGTACCAGAGTCAAGTAGTTGTGCTACTTTCAGTTGTTATGAAAATGCTGTACCAAACACATCTTTAAAAAATATGACTTCACATCTAATGCCCTGAAATTAGCCTTTGTCTCTAAGAACCTCCTACACTTTTCAATACTCCCTTTCAGCATATCATCACACGCCAGTTTTGTTTTGGGAGCATTGTAATTCGAATGATGAGCTCAGCAGACACACACTTCCACCCGGTATTTGCTCATTGGTGATGCCACTAGTCTAGTCTGTGAGAGCTAAATGTAGGAGGCACGTGATGGGTGTTGTGGTGTGGAAGATCGGCTGGAGACTGCAGTTCCAAGGAGGAGCTTTATGTAAATAACTTGCTCTTTGTGTAAACAAGGTTGCCATGGGAGATTCAAGGATTCTTCAAACATGAATGAATTAGTCAAAGTATCATTACAGGTATGTAGGGTTTCCCCCAGAAAAATTGCTAAGCCCGGTGGTCAGGGCACCATGGTAGGGTACCGTGGAGGTCCACTGTGTTTTTGTATTAAAAGATGTTATGTAGACAGAAAATGTAAAAACATTACTGGGTAATTATAAATGCTATTTAAACCCACAACTATAGAGTCTTAAAAAAATAAAATAAAATAAAATAAAAATACAATTACAATGAATATCAATTATTTGAGCTTCTGTTTAAGCCAAATTAAGTCAGCAGCTCCAGAAGGCCTCCCCACCCCCATGAATGCTAATATTTCTACACAAACCACAGATGTATAAATGTAACATTTGTTTATGTAACACTTGAAGGGTGAGGGGTGGGTTACATTAATGTTATGGGGGTGACACTAACGTAAGGGCAGGGGGGGTAGTTTCCCCGGCCAAAACAGGAGACTTGACAGGTATGGTTTGAGCTTTGTTTGTTCACAAATACATCTCAGTAAACAACAGTTATACAGTCATATGAAAATGTTTGGGCACCCCTATTAATCTTATTTATTTTTATGTCTAAATATTTGGATGTTTGCAACAGCTATTTCAGTTTGATACAACCAATAACTTATGGACACAATATTATTTCAGTATTGAAATGAGATTTATTGGACTAAAAAAATGTGCAGTACGCATTAACACAAAATTTGACAGGTGCAAAAGTATGGGCACCTCAACAGAAAAGTGACATTAATATTTAGTAGATCCTCCTTTTGCAAAAATAACAGCCTCTAGTTGCTTCCTGTAGCTTTTAATGAGTTCCTGGATCCTGGATGAAGGTATTTTTGACCATTCCTCTTTACAAAACAATTCCAGTTCAGTTAAATTTGATGGTCGCCGAGCATGGACAACCCGCTTCAAATCATCCCACAGATGTTCAATGATATTCAGGTCTGGGGACTGGGATGGCCATTCCAGAACATTGTAATTGTTCCTCTACATGAATGCCTGAGTTAGATTTGGAGCGGTGTTTTGGATCATTGTTGATATAGAAATATTATATGTGTTCTTTGATAATGTCTTATATTCTTTGACAATATAACCTGATATATATAATGTATTGCTCATAACATGCTTTACTTGTGTACCATAGCATGTTTCATAACCTGATCACGTTCCGAGCTCATGCTAAACAATGGTATCACGCTCTGAGTTCGTGCCAGGCATTGTTGTACACGTCTTAAGCATGTGGACAGTGGCCGGTTATAACCTAATCACGTCACTGATCACGCTCTGAGTTTGTGCTGGGTATTGTTGGACATGTGGACGATTGAATGGTCATTCCGTGTTTCATAGCCTGATCACGCTCTGAGTTCGTGTTGCACCTTGAGACAGTAAGAGGTCATTCTGACCCGATCACGCTCTGGGTTTCGAACAATGGCTGGAACTCGTGGTCAGATATGAAACGGGAAGTGGCCGCAGTATTCTTGGAGAACCTCCCTGGGAGAGAGGAAGTGGCCATTCTTCACTCTCACGCAAGGATTCTTGTTAAAGAGTATAAAATTGGGGTAGTCCCTCGTCTTGGCAGAGTCTGCTGTGGGTTGCGTACGGACGCAACCCACCCGGCACGTGATTGCTGCTCTGCCTGGACTGATGGCTCTCCAGTCCTTGTGTCACGGTAAAAGTGATATATTAGAGGACAATACACTCCTGATCAAAATCTTAAGACCAGTCAAAAAATTACAAGAATTTGCATTTTGCACTATTGGATCTTAAGAAGGTTCAAAGTAGAACTTCACAATGTTAAAAGAAGAAATCAGCGTAAGAGACAAAAACTTTTGAGCGGGGAATTAATTGAAAACTGCATCTACACTCAAACATGATTTTTTCAACTGATCAAAAGTTTAAGATCATAGCTCAAAAAACCCCGAAAACAGAAATCAAAGTGTCAAAAAAAGGACTCGATAATGAGTAGCTCTACCATTCTTGTTGATGACTTCAAACAATCGTTTAGGCATGCTTGATGCCAGTGTTTCCAGGAGGCTAGTGGGAACGTTGCTCCAAGTGTTGAAGATGGCTTCACGAAGGGCATCCACTGTCTGGAACTGATGTCCATTTTTGTAAACTTCCCTTGCCATCCATCCCCAAATGTTCTCAATTGGGTTTAGAGCCAGGGAACATGCAGGATGGTCCAAAAGAGTGATGTTATTCTCTTGGAAGAACTCCTTCCAAGAGTTCTTCCAAGGCATTGTGAACTGCAGCATTGTACTGTTGAAAAACCCAATCATTACCACACAGATGAGGGCCCTCAGTCATGAGGGATGCCCGCTGCAACATCTCCACATAGCCAGCTGCTGTTTGACGCCCCTGCACAACCTGAACTCCATTGTTCCATTGAAGGAAAACGCACCCCAAATCATGATGGTGCCTCCACCACTGTGCCGTGTAGAAAACATCTCAGGTGGGATCTCCTTGTCATGCCAGTAACGTTGGAAGCCATCAGGACCATCAAGGTTAAATTTTTTTCTCATCAGAGAAGACAACTTTCTTCCACCTTTCAATGTCTCATGTTTGGTGCACCCTTGCAAAGTCCAAACGGGCAATTTTGTGGCGTTGAAGAAGACGTGGCCTTTAAAGACTTTTTTTGTTTCTGAAGCCCTTCTCTCGCAGATGCTGTCTGATAGTTATTGGGCTGCAGTCAGCACCAGTAATAGACTTAATTTGGGTAGAGGATCATCCCGTGTCTTGACGGACAGCCAGTCGGATCCTGCAGCTCAGAGCTGGTGAAATTTTTTTGGGTCTACCACTTGACTTTTTTGTTCCATAACCCTCAGGATCATTTAAAAAATGCGAAATGACTGTCTTACTGCGTAAGACAGTAAGTGATGGCACGATGTGAGAGGCCTTGCTTATGCAGCTCAACAATCCTACCACGTTCAAAGTCAGTGAGCTTTTTTGCTTTTGCCATCAGGAGGTCTTGACACTGTAAAGACTTGACAGAAAATGACATGGAATCCAGATTTTTGCACAGCTTTTGGCTATGGTCTTAAATTTTTGATCAGCTGAAAAAATCATGTTTGAGTGTAAATGCAGTTTTCAGAAAATTCCCTGCTCAAAAGTTCTTGTCTCTTGCACTGATTTTTTCCTTTAACATTGTGAAGCTCTACTTAGAACCTTCTTAAGATCCAATAGTGCAAAATGCAAATTCTTGCAATTTTTTGACTGGTCTTAAGATTTTGATCAGGAGTGTATATAGCATCACGTATCAGTGTATGAATGATTGCTTTGCTTTGCTGCATTGCTTTGCCGTAATCTGTGGTGGAATAAAAGACATTTATTCTAGCAGACCAGCGTGTTGACTCATTTTTGTTGCCGATCACCTCCGATCCTGTTCAAAATTTCACAGAACAATTGTCTTGCTGAAATATCCATCCCCGGCATAACTTCAACTTTGTAACTGATTCTTGAACATTATTCTCAAGAATCTGTTGTGTTTGTTATTACGCAATAGTCAGCCCCGCCCTTATCTCACCTCCGACTGACTACTGACCAGTTCTCTGTCTAACAGGTCCGGAAAATCCCTGAAACCCGGGTCTTACCCTAGAATAGGTTTATAGGAGATATTATATTCAAACTGGCGGCGGAAAAGTCTCGTCTAGCTCTAACTACCTACAAATCCAGAAGATATGACCCTTTTCAGTTGAGAAACAGTCAGCTGAGTAGCCCCCACAGCTGCATAGTTTCAACAACCACTCCTGTTAACGGTAGCACTTTTCCTAAAAATAACGGCACTTGTTAACGGCTAGATTAGATTTAGTGACTTAGACTTAAGTCCCAGGGTCATTATTTTTACACTCACCAAAGGAAAGTACGAAGCCACCACATCTCTAGAATCATGTATGCAAATTTTACTGTAATTAAGGGAAACTACAATGATCAAACAACTCAATTAATTCCAATGTCCACTAATTGATTGATTGATAATTTTAGTATGCAATTTATTAAGCTAGCTTTAGCAGGGGTAAATGACAAGCAGATTTACTTTCAGAGATTACAAACTTGTAATAATACAACAAATTCAAATTAAAATCAATCATAACCTATTTTCTCCTCTATCCCTATCCTGTGTCACTAGTTTCACTAAGTGAGGCTTTTGGGGGGCAGTTCAACTCACACCTGATGGCAATTGATCTCGACAGCTGAAGTCCTCAGATGTCCTTGGTCAGAGTCTCTGTCCTGGCGGAACAAAGTCGTCTTTCAGAATAGAAGCAAAGCAGAACTGTCCGTTGTCATTCACACGCACAGATCTTCGTCAACCAGTGACCTTTGTCTTTTCTCCAAGTCTGCTGCAGTAGAGTAGGGATCGTTGGATGGAGGCAGAGGAGTTGGTTGAATCAGGAACCAGGGCTGTGGGGCGGATGGATCTTGTCCCTTCTTAGCGGCGTGAAGTCTCAACTTCCCCTTGGTCCCAGGGTGCGGTCCTCTGCTGATCTTCTGTCTGCATCCTCTCGTTGACTCTCCTTCAGCGTCGCGGACAAAGAACAGTTTCCTCTCTTGCCTGCTGGTTTTTAAACCCTCTCAGCCCATGGTTGTGTATGGGAGAGGTCTATGTGACTTCTGACTCGTCCCCATGAGTGTGTGGAAAGTCCCAACCTTCCCCAAACCATCTCCTCCTTGACTCATTGCAGCAACTCTCTTCGGTACTTCCCTTTTTCTACTAGCCATCTGGCCGTTGAGGCCATGTCTCGTAACTTACTTCCTTTTTTGAGTTGTTCCTGCATCCCCGCCCAGCTTAGTTGCAACACAGTCTGCTTTATCTCTCACGATCTCAAATCTTCAGTCATCTTATTTCTATAATGTATCACAAAACATAATCAATTTAACCATAATCAGTTTGTTATTTTATCAACTTATAACTCATAGTACGATTCTTCATCACTTATCTACTCTGTAACTCAAGCTGTTACCATTTCTAATCATCAATAATCAACATACAGCAATCAAATTGTTCAGTAACAATTTGATTGCTGTATGTTGATTATTGATGTTATTACAATTCAAAAATACAGAACATATATTTCAATTATGCATTTCAGACATTCCAACCATTACATATTACATATGTGTGTATTTTGTATTTATCTTTCTTAATCATCATTAAATCAATATGCAAGATTACTGTTATTTCTCAGGCCTTTGCTCCGTTTTCTGCGTGTACCTGGAAAGATCTCACACCCTTATGCCAGTTTTCACGACAGTTGATATTGAGTGGAATCCATGCGACCCTTAACTTTAACAAGATTCCCAGTGCCGGCACTGGCCACACACCCCCAAAGCATGATGGAACCTCCACTAAATTTAACAGTGTGTAGCAAGTGTTTTTCTTGGAATGCTGTGTTTTTTTTTTCCATCATGCATAACGCCTTTTTTTATGACCAAACAACTCAATCTTTGTTTCATCAGTCCACAGGACCTTATTCCAAAATGAAGCTGGCTTGTCCAAATGTGCTTTTGCATACCTCAAGCGGCTCTGTTTGTGGCATTCTTGCAGAAACGGCTCTTTCGCATCACTCTCCCATACAGCTTCTCCTTGTGCAAAGTGCGCTGAATTGTTGAACGATGCACAGTGACACCATCTGCAGCAAGATGATGCTGCAGGTCTTTGGAGGTGGTCTGTGGGTTGTCCTTGACAGTTCTCACCATTCTTCTTCTCTGCCTCTCTGATATTTTTCTTGGCCTTCCACTTCTGGGCTTAACAAGAACTGTCCCAGTGATCTTCCATTCCCTTACTATGTTCCTCAAAGTGGAAACTGACAGATTAAATCTCTGAGACAACTTTTTGTATTCTTCCCCTACACAACTATGTTGAACAATCTTTGTTTTCAGATCATTTGAGAGCTGTTTTGAGGTGCCCATGTTGCCACTCTTCAGAGGAGATTCAAATAGGAGAACAACTTGCATTTGGCCACATTAAATACCTTTTCTCATAATTGGCTACACCTGGCTATGAAGTTCAAAGCTTAATGAGGTTACCAAACCAATTTTGTGCTTCAGTAAGTCAGTGAAAAGTAGTTAGGAGTATTCAATCAATAAAATGATAAGGGTACCCAAATTGTTGCACCTGTCAAAGTTTGTTTTGTTGCATATTGCATATTTTCTAGTACAATAAACCTCATTTCAATACTGAAATATTACTGTGTCCATCAGTTATTAGATATATCAAACTGAAATAGCTGTTGCAAACACCCAAATATTTAGAAATAAAAATGATTAAGATTAATAGGGGTGCCCAAACCTTTTCATTTGACTGTAACTGATTGCTTTATAGGTTGGCCAATTAAACTACCCTCTTATCCCCGAATTTACTAAATCCATGTTGAAATGATGTTAGTTGTGATGATGTTCTTAGCAGCAAGACGGGCCCTTAAATCAAATTCTGCTCAAGGCCTGATAGAACTTTGGACCAGCCCTACATGATGAGTTACCACTGCACATCTCTGCTGGGTACAGAGATGTGCCTGATGTGCCTATCTTCGGAGATTTACTTTATGTGGTTTTAGTAGGGTTTCCATTTCGTGTCTGATGAGTTTTTAATAAGCATCACAGAAACATTTGGTTGCCCGAGCTTTACGGATCGAGTTTTTCTGATCTTCACGGGGGCATGCGCATTAACTCTGCCCAAGTGGACAAAGCATTTGATATGGTTTGATACTTCCCTTAACCAGAAAAATAATAAAATAAAATCAGTGATGCATGACTACAAGGCGCACAAAAACTCCACAGGCTGAACTGCTTAACCACTAACGCACCGGCCAACCGGGAACACGTACATAAACTTTATCAGCGCAGACACAGAGGCAAGCGTTGAGCTGCGCGTTCAGATGTAAATGCCACACATATTCATGCTCACAAAGATAAATCATTCTCACCGCTCACTCAACGTGCACCTCTAAAAACGCGACTGCAGGTTATACCATAGAGCTGCACAGAGCTAACGCAGTGGGGTTTGAACTTGATTCCTACTACAATGAAAAATTCTGCAAACAAACATAATTCCTCACAGGCGGTTGATGTAAATATCCATACTGAAGAGAGGCGTGCGCGATCTACACTGAGGTAAACTTTAGAGATCAACCACCGTGCAATGCAATCAGTGCTGTGATTGGTCCGCGCTCTGGCTTTACAGACCGTTAAATGCATCAACTATAAACTCATCTTTTAGGAATAATTCTGCTCCGAAACCTTCAGCGCAACAGATACACTTGCAGTCTGGCTTATCAATGATAATTTTTAAAAATCTATTTTCTATTTTTTTTATTTTTCTAAAAACAAAAACAAGCACTGCTTAGCCTGGCAGGGGGGCAAGTAAAGCTTTGCGTGCTGCCAGGGTTATAATACATGGGGGGGAAACCCTGGGTATATTTTTGATGAGAGAATGACATTACAACATTATAAAGCTCAAAAAGTTGATTTTCCATAATACCTTTCCTTTTAAATCGCTCAGTCAGACTCAAGAACAAAATCCAATGAAGAATATGACACTCACCACCCAGTCTGACTGCGCTTGAGCCATTTCACAGAGAAGAATGATCAAAAAGCTCAGATTGCAGACGTGCAAACCTGGTATGGAATTGGCCTTATAGGCTGTAGGTAGGTAGGAAAATACAAGAGTAAACCACATAATGTAGGGTTGTATTAGGGTTGTATTACTAAAAAAAATAATAAAATGCAGTGATGTGCTGCTTTGTATTGGTTTAGCATAATATCCAGTGAATACATTAAAGTTTGTGGTTGTAACATGACAAAAAGTTCAAGGCATATAAATGCATTTTGCAACGCATCATCACTAAAAATAGACTTTAAAAATAGTTATTTTGATCTGAGTATCATGAATACACATCAACTAATTATGTCTTTTAGAGTGTACAATGTGGTGAACTTAAACAAAAAATGATTCAACTTTTAGCTCCCTGCATTAAAGTGGGGAAAAATGTTCGGGCTTTTAATTAAATTCAATTGTAGAACTCACAGTTCATGCAGGTGTGCATGTGTGAGACAGTCTCACAAGGCAAAGAAATTAAATATGGCTATCTATTCCATTCACATCTCCTTCTGCATTTCTCCTTCTATCCTTCATTCACTCCTTTAAAAAATACAAAAAACAACCTCTGATTCATTCCCCCAAAATCCTATTTCCTATTTTCACACACACAGATTACAATCTGTATTTTTTTATTTCTTGAATATGTCTACATCATGCAAACCCATTTCATCATTCCATACAACTGTCCTACTGTGCCTTCCCCTCCCAAACGATTCCTCTGAACCAAAGCTCCATGCCGGATTGGTCTTTCATTTGAGAGTCTGGCCCTGAGTTTAAATAAATCCTCATGAGCCTTAGCACTGCAACACTGACTGCTGAACAAACACACACAGGCACACGTCCATAGTATGCCAGCAGCTAATTAGCACACACATGTCGCAGGCCACAGGATGAGTGAGCAGGCGAGTGAAAATGTGTAAGTTATTTAATATTTCATACCGCCTGAAAATGTGTGTGTGCATCTAGTCTGGCGGATTGACTTTCACTCCATCGCCAATATGCCCACCCCATCCCATCTGCTCTCCTCCTCTATCTGTGATAGGCACCCTGCCACCTTCTTAAGGCTCGGCCCGCTCTGATACACTGAGGCTCGGATGCAGCAGTGTGGCGCCAGGGCAGCAGGAGGGATCTTCCACTGTAAACAGAGTCCAGACACAAGGCTTTTTGGCAGTTTCCCCTTCAAAGCCACAGCCAGGCAGCCACTCACACATTACCCCGGATCACCATGCCCATTCACACACACACACACACGTGCGCACACACCAAGACACACACACACACACACGTCCACACACCTACTCTCACAGAGGCACAGCTTGGGCCATTCACATTCTCTGTCTTTTACCGCTTGTAAGTGATGTTTACTCGGAATGTGAAAATGTGAAAGCTTTCTCTGTGACATGAATTGAGAGTTAACATACAGGTCTCTATGTGCTGACTGCTACATTAGGTAACACTTTATTTGAAGGGGGTTGAATAAGACTGACATGACACTGTCATAAACATGACATAACACCTGTCATGAACATGAATAAGCCTTCATGAATATTTATGACTGTTGTCATAAAGCGTCATTCGGTAAATTATGACACTTTTAATACAAAGTTGACATTATTCAAAATGTATTTGTTATGACAAAGGTAAAGTTTAAACAGTAATGACTTCTTGGTTAATGTCAAGTTGTCATAACAAAGACATTTTGAATAATGTCAACTTTGTATTAAAAGTTTCATAATTTACCGAATGACGCTTTATGACAACAGTCATAAATATTCATGAAGGCTTATTCATGTTCATGACAGGTGTTTATGACAGTGTCATGTCAGTCTTATTCAACCCCCTTCAAATAAAGTGTTACCCTACATTATGTGTGTCTGTGGCCCTGTTTAAGTCTTGCCTAAATGTATATCAAGCTAATAGGTATTTATTACTAACTTTACACTGAGTTGAGGTGTTTAGGTTTATTTAAGCATCCCTGTCCTCAGAATTGGCTGTCAGCTTGAATTGTGGTGACCCGCTCTCTTTCCTGAAGTAATTGGTAAGTGTAAAACAGACTCCAATTTCAAGATGGATGGATGGATGGATGGATGGATGGATGGATAAACACATACATAAGGAATAGACAAATAGTTGAATAAATTAATGAAAAAGATGGACAAACAAATACAGATTGACACATGAACAGATGTATAAACCCTGTATAGACAGATAGAGAGAACAAAGAATGGACAGAATTTGGTCAAATTCCATAGTCGTACTTTTCCAGACTGTGTTGGAACGGCAATCAAATGAAGCCACAACTTCTCCTCTAACTTAACTTTGTCTTTATCTGTAAAAATCCTTCCAAGTTTACCTCATTAGTGAAGGATTTGCTCTCATGTTTTCAAAATATGCAGCTACTGAATAACATTTTGAACAAACACCTTTTTGTGGATAGATTCAGGAGCAGCTCAGCTCTTTTTAAGTCACAAAAAAACTATTCTCGTAACTTTGTTAGGCTCAAGGTGAATTTAGATGAAAGCACAGTGACTCAGAATGAACACAAAGCTGTTAGTAGGATATTTTTCAGTTAATCTCTGACAGCCACTTTCCTGTTTGATTAAATAAGGTACAGAGAGAATCTGGAAGAGTCAGATAAAATAAAGCAGTGACTACTACATTAATGTAGCAGCACACAGTGCAAGAGAATTAGCAATAATCCTGGCAGTGAAACAAAACCAGCAAAGGAAATGAACTTTCTACAACAACTTCATGTAGTTTTTGGAAAATATGAAAGATCTCTTTTTGTAACAGGATTAAAAAGTCTAACTGAGTTAAGGCTGAGAACTGGACCTCTGCCAAGATGTTCTGACGTTCAGCTGCCAGTAGTCTAACAATGAAGGCTTTGGTGATTTTTTCATGCGTAGAAAAACTGAATCCTTTGTTAATACTGTGTGTAGCTAACTGTATGTTTCTTAAAAAAATATTTTAGGAAATAGATTAAGACTATCTTACAAAACTACTTAAGTTTTTAATCTTGGAGATGAATCAAATCAAATCAAAACGTTGTGTTCGAGTGTTTTTGTGTGTTTTGTAGAAAAATCCACATGCAAGCTAACAATCCAAAGTCACGGGTGATTGCTGTTGGTTCTCCTTTTATAGAGAGACTTATTCTTCTTAAGTCTGTAGAGAAAAAAATATTCATGTTTAAAGTTATACACATTTCAAATACCCATGTGTCTAGTCCTAGCTAACTGAAAAGACCCATGTCATTATCCTTCACTTATATTCTGTCCAGAAGCAGGATTCTCTTAAAATGACTGGACCTAACCCCACCCACATCAGTTAGTTGGACATTTCAATTGGTTTTGAAGTTCAGTGACTCAGAATGAACAAATAGTGGGCAGGATCTCATGTCAGCCTTGAGAAGATCCACTATTCAGTGTTCAATTCTAACAGGTTGCTAGAATGTCTTCAGAAACAGATCCTGTCTGTTGTGGTTATTGACTTGACTTTAACATTGGCAAGGGTTTTTACTTATAATCTGCGTGAGGGGTGGGCTCATTTCAAAGAAAGGGTTCGAAGATGAACTTGGGCACTCAAATGACAATTGGAAAACGTTTCTATACATAAGATGCTGATTAAAAGTCCACATACACTCATCAATATCACTGTCTTATTTTGTTCAACTTAATAATTCACTGAAATGGTTTTTAATGTTGAAATGATTATTTAACAAATAACTCCAACAAGTTTTCAAAATAGAATCTCACAAAAAGTGTGAATTTGATGTCATTTTTTCATCCACACAGACTGAATCACACTTACAAGCTTAATTTAATATACAGAAAAAAAAATTCACACTTGTAGCAAATTCGGATTTGAAATTCTTTTCAATCAACAAAGAGGAAATGTGACCCACACCTATTAAAAGATGAAATGTTTTTGTAAAGAGGGTTTCTATGTCGTCACCCCCATCTTTAGCTCCTTCACAGACTCTTTATCAAGGTCTTTGACTCAAAACTATTACTACTTCAAGTGGGAAGCAACATGTGCATAAAAATATAAGATTAATTTAAAATCCTAATTTTAAATCAATTTATCAATGTTAAATTTGCGGGGGGAATTTGTTGTTTTTTAATAGGGGTGTATATATATATATATATATATATATATATATATATATATATATATATATATAATTTAAAAAAAACACCGGAAGATGGCACTAATACCTGCCTAAGCAGGTATTATAAAGAACTGAGACTGAACTCTTAAAAATATACTTCAGTAGGTTTAACTTTAAAATTAGTAACTAGTAATCATATATTAATTAAGTTATAATATAGTTATTAATATATAATAATCATTAATAATTATTATATTAGAATGTGTTTAGCCATGTATGTTGCAATAAAAACAGATAAAAAGAGGCAACCAAACATTTATCAAAGAGTTCCCCATCTCCACTGTAAGCATGCTGGAAGTAAACCAAATGGGAAGGAATAATGGAAGGAGGCTGCTGATACATTAAAAATGTGCATTAACTGTTTAGAAAGCCTGGATAGAGAGATTGTCAATTTGAATGAAGCCAAACCATTTTGGTTTATAATGAATTGATAACTGATTCACTGTAATGTAAAATGCATCCTTTGAGTATCTAATGCCAGGCACTTAGTCTAACTATAATTTTTTTTCCAACAGGACATTGACTAAGTGGCCCAAATTATACAAACACAAGAAAACAGTGAAGTTACATCTGCTTATTTTCACTCGCTGTTTTTCTGACAACAAAAAATAGCTATAAATTATTTTTGCTAAGGCCACAACTACATGAAGTAATACTTTGAAATGATGTGGTAACTGATTGATTTTAGCTAGTGTTGTTTTAGTTATGGGCACACAAACAAATGCACCAATACTTCAGAATTGGAATCATTTTGAAAATCAGAAGATCTGAAATCTTTGCATCTTTGAGTTGCTACATGAGCTGAAGTTCTGTTGGCTGTGTTCATGTCCAGTGAATGGAGATTTGGTTTCTCTAATCATCTCATCTTGGAAGTAAACAAAACAGAGGATTGTTGATTTCAGGAAAAACAGATCAAACTTAGATCAAACTGTATTGACTGTTTATGCTGGAGAAGATCTTCTATAAGTCTGTTATGGAGAGCGTCACCTCTTCTACCGTCATCTGTTGGCATCTCTAGCATCAGAGCTAGAGACCTAAAAAGGCTCAACAGGCTGATAAAGAAGGCTGGTTCTGTTCTGGCGACGACTGTGGAACCTCTGGAGATGATGATGCAAAGAAGGATTCTTCATAAAATCAAGAAAATTATGGACAACCCTGACCATCCTCTTCATGAGATTGTCATGAAGAGGATCATCATCAGTGAGAGGCTTCTTCACATTCAGTGCAATACAGACTGCTGAGAAGATCTTTCCTGCCAACAGCCATAACTACTTTCAATAACTCTTCAAAAAATCTAAATTAATGAGTTACAACAACATTTGATTTCTCTTGGGGATTAATAAAGTATTTTTAAATTGAATTTAACATTGTGAGCAGTAATAATGGAACACATTACTATTTATAGGAATATGTTTGTTTGATAATCTAAAAGTCTTGGCTTTGGAATGAAAAATAAAAGGTAGAAAAACCTGAAATGTATTATTTTGAAGTTATTTATAAAATTGCACCAAACACATTGCACCAAAGTGCAACATAATGTTGCCATTGACCAGGGGCCTCATGTATAAAGTGTGCGTAGCACAAAAAATGTCCGGCACCATATTTTATGTACAAGTCGGCATTATAAAAAATTTACTTTGCATCAAAGTTTGCGTAAATGTACGGAAACTTTTTCCCTGGCGCAAACTTTTTCTGTGGTCAATATCAAACTACAAAGCAAAACTCACCTAAATACACTGAAATCTGACTAGATTCTGTTTTATTTAGACCAAGAAGCACCAAACCCGATGTTTTTTTTATTTAAATATGTTGTTTAAACATAAACGATAAAACTGAACCGCATTTATCTTCAGACAGTAACCTAACATGAACACAAAATAAAGAAAATAAAAATAAATGGACGTGAAAACTTCACTCGAATGCAAATAATACTTTTCCTCAGTTTTTGTCTCAAGATGTAACGTCGGTCTGTGAACTAAAGCACATGAAATGCATCTACAGGGTAATTTCATTCTCACTAAAACAGAAAACAGGGTTGGCTCAGCAGATTAACTCCAAACAGGTTTGATTATTTCTAAGGTGATTAAGGTGTGTAAACATAATCACACGTAAGTAGCTGCGCAAAGGTGTGCATTTGTAGAGCGCTGTGGCTGTGATGGAGAACATCGCCAATGGAAGGATTCAGAGGGAGCGATTGATCAGAGATCATATTGATCTCCTGGGACATGTTGATGGTTTATTAGCGTTTAGATTGCCCAGACTGATCATCCTGGAGCTCTGAGCAAAACTTAGAGTAGTGGGTAACCTGTACAACTGCATCCTTTAGCCGAGCCACGCCCGCTTTGTGAATGCCTTTATGTACAGAAAGCATCTCTATTCTGTAAATGTTTAACTTCTGCACATGATTCTACAATTTAGAATAAACGTCCACATTCCCACTCAAAGGACTTTCTGACGCGTCTTTCTGTAAACCCTGCCTGAACACTCTGCTGTTCAGGCATTTTCACACTATTTTTTTAATTTAGATTTTTTTCTTTAAAATGTATTGTTTTTGTGAGGTGACCTCATGTGCCCTGTAAGCACCTTTTACATAAAAAAATACTGCTACAAACAAGGACGTTGCCATGGTTACTGCTTCACGTTGTGGCAGACTTCCGGGTTTTATACTAATGTCGCCAGATATTCTTTTGAAACTCATGAAACATTTCATTAAACAAAAAAAAAAAAAAAAAGACATTTTTGAAGTTTGTTTGGCATTAGCATTACATCAGATATAAATCTGATCAGAGTAGGGGGGATTCTTATAAAAGTTAAAGATGCACCAGAACACAAACTAAATCACACATTTTTATTAACAATTCTCTTAAAACAGTTCTATTTTTAAAAGCGTGGCTTCAGGCCTTCTTCTTGGTCCTTGGAAAGAAAAGGAAACATGTGAAGTCAGGACAGACAAGTTCAATTATTCCAAAAAAAAAAAAAAAAAACATGCAATGCAAAAGAAAAATTAGCAAATCAAACCAAAAAAGAAGCAAACAAATTAGTGGTTTCAATAACGCACAACAAATACAAACTGTAAAAGAAAAACACTGCAAACAATGGAACAAATCGTTGTCGTCGTCCTGTTCCAAGGGGCCAGAGGAGTAATGCCCCGCCCACACAGCCTGCCCAACCAGCAACAAGTTTTGTTGAGAGCGGCCCAAACAAACAATGAGAAGACAAGACAGCAGTGTCCAAAGCGCTGCAGCTCCAAAACACAATCAGGTGCCTGAAACAGAAAACCCATTAACTGTGAATCCAGATCAAATAAATCAAAAGTCAAATAGCAAGTAGCTTACCCAGGGGTGGAAACACAGCCTAACCCGGAAGGGAGCGGGTCAACAGGCGAGGACTAGATGGAAGCGCAGGTGTTACGTCAATCTGCGTTAACCCGGTAACGCCAGCAGATCAACGCTGCAGAAACGCACGATACGTGTAGCACCCAAAAACCAACCACGACCCCAGCCACTGATTGCAGATCTCAGATGAGCCGATCAAGAACACAAGCCAACATGTAGCAGCAGTGGGAGAAACGAAGACACACACAGTGGCCTGACCAACTATAAAGGCATCTGCCCTGCCCACCAATCAACAGTGCGCTTCTTGCTGCACCTGGTCCGCAGAGTGGGGGAGGATGGAACACCATCCCATCACATATCATTACATCAGATTATTATTTTTGTAATGATTTTGGACTCCACACCTGAGGGCAGGTAACAAACACATCGGAAATAAGCCCTCTATCACCAGAAATTACAAAAAATTAGGGCTGGAAATATAACTTCATTTGCATTGATTCATGAAAACAGGAGTAGTGATATGCGTGTAGAGCTTTTGGTATTGCTTTTTTTTTTTCTTTTTTACCTCTGTTTAATGAAGAACTAACTATTGATATTAAGAATATAATTTTCAAGTGAGACCTGGCAGATCAGCAACAGTTTTCTGAGGAATCTAAAAAAATATTTAGAATTATTGCAAGTTTTTCTGATAAAATTTAAAATTAAATTCAGATGCATGATAAAAGTAAGAATGAATGAACTCTTTAGGGCTCTTCTGCTGCTATTCATGCCATGCAGTGGTATTATTCACAGTGGGAATGGAAATGCAGCAAGTGAGGTGGGGCAAACAACAGGATTTTTACAGTTATCAGTCTGATTGTAGTATAATCCATTCTGATCTTGTAGTTCAACTAATAATCCTGAAGAAACTTATTATTATAAGACTATACAGAACCAAACAGCAATTTTGTTTTTTCTGGATAGCTCCCCAGCTTCACTCCCTCCCCTCTCCTTTGCAAACAGAGAACTGTCTTTTAGATTGATTTGTTATCTTATTTGAAATACTTACTCTGAAATACTTAGGTGTGGCAAAAAAAAAAAAAAAAAAGCAAACTAAAACTAATCTGCCAGGGGTAGAACACTGTTGCAAGGCACTGTTCTTGCAACTTTATTTTATGTAATATTGAGGTGGTAAAAGACATGCGAAATTTGGATACATCACCATTTTGTAGAACTGAAACAATCATGCACACCAGCCAAACAGTGCAAAAAAGTTAGTCTGAAGCCCAATGTTGGATCTAACGTAAGAGCTAGACAAGAAGGTAAATATGTTTATCTGCAGTCATTATGTGTTATTTTAGTAGAATATGCCTCTCTGATAACCACTTTAATTATGGGAGCCACACAGTCCCAGATGAAAACATGCCTTTGAAATGTCTAACTCCTATTCCACCTAATATCTATCCTTACCTTTTTAATACCCAAAAAATCCCTGGGTAATGCTTTGGTCTCACTCACTTAATTTTGATGATTTTTCCACTCAAAGAAATCCAGCCTGCGTATGTGACACAAGACTAAGGCAAGACAAAGGCAAGGGTACTGGAGAAAAAAAAAAGAAAGATGGTGGAGGTTTTAACTGTAATGAACTCTAATGTGTTTGTAAGCCCCGTCACTGACTTAGAAAACATTTCCCTACATTCAGCCCAGCACACTCTGCAGCTCTGTAACTTGTAATTAACACAGTGCCTAAATCACAGGCTTGCATCCTCAATCACTTCAGCAAAAGGACACAGAGAGGGGGACCTTTCACTACCTGTCCAGATGCTGCAATGGCATCCCTATAAAACCCAGTACTGGGTAAACACTAATGTGTTACCAACACTAATGTGTTTACCCAGTACTGGTAAACACAATGGTTTTCCCTGGACACACTCAGTCTATTGTTTTCAGCATGAAAATGAGCTTTTTTTGCATAGGAGAAAAATTAAAAAGGGAGAGCTGGATAGACTATGTTTACTTAACTATCCCTGGTGTGGTCTGAAATGGGAAGGTAGAGGAAGGACAGCAACAGGTCAGAAAAGGAAAGCGCAATGTGCATAATGAAGGCAGAAATAGAGGAGGGGAGAAAGGGATTAATCTACAGAGACGGAACAGTTTTTTCCCCAAGTCTCTGCTTATTTAATCACGTAGTTTCACAAATTACATAATTTCTACCTCGTCTCTACTTCTAAATAGAAGTAAACATTGAAAACCAGTTTCCTTTAATGTCAGGTTGCAAGCAAAAGCCTAATTACAGGACCACATAAGAGGAGTCTAGATGGATGCTAACCTCGTCTTTGTATGAGTGTTTGTGTGTGCAGCTGCGCGTTGCAATCATATTAGGTGGTTGGATCTCCAGACAAATGGCTATTATACTAATTAGCACTAATTATGTCAGCTTCCAATTAACCACACAACTGCTGGTGACTTCTCTCTTTGTCCTTCCATCTCACTCTCTTTCTTGCTGCCTCCATCCGAGAAACAAAAACTTACAATATTCACTGACACGGCCTCCTCATAATGCTTAGCAACACAGCACAGCTGAAGAGAGCTGATAATCTTGACACTTGAAATTATGAATAGTGATTCTGTTGTTCTGCTTCTTGTAGGTTTTTGAACGAAAAATAAAGATCCTTGCTCCCAAATGGGAATTTTTACTCTGCTTTCAAAAAGCTGTCATTTTGTGAATTTATCTGAAAAAAGAAAGGGTGTTTTTACAACAGCACTTCATAATTTATGGTAATTTTGCATCTGGTTCACTAGTTGACATATGTCAGAAGGCAGGGGGCTTGCATTCAAAGGCAATCTGGGATCTGTAGACCAAACCTAGAGCTGTGTCCACATGTTGGGGGGGTAAGGGGGGGAAGTTGTTCCCAGTGTGATAGACCGAGTTAAAACAGGAGTCACAGGATATTAATTAGAAAAATAGGGTTTTTTATTTTAACCCAAAGATTATAAATGACAAAGGATAAACTGAGCTCATAAAAGAGGTCAAAGAAACAAAACTGAACTCAGGCAAAAAATGTAAACAAACTGGCTGCACAAACAAACATAACTGACCTAACAAAGAAATGACACACAGGGGTTTATATACTGGCTGATCAGACCAATTAAGACACAATAGGGATAACTAAACAGAATACAATTACAAATAACACAAAACAACTAACAGTACAGCTAAGTTTGGCTAAACTAAAACCCAAAAAATGAAAATCAAAAATATTAAAGTTTAAATACTAATATTTACTTAAATACAAAACTTATCTAAATAAAGAAGCTACAAATGTCCCCTGCCAGCAAGAACTAGTGGTGCAGTCCAATCAGCATTTAAGCCTGCTGAGCCCTGGCATCCATCTTTTGTCTGGCCACTCCAAGGCAGGTAAGTACCGGCAAAAACAAACAAAGTTAGTTGCAAACAAATTCAACTTTAAAGTTGATATAAATACACGTTAACTAAATGTGCGCGCTAACATAAAGAACAAATGTATCCAAATCAACTAATAAATGTTTTACTGAAACTAAAGTGTTGTATTTGAATGAAAAAAAAAAATTATGAAAATTAAATTGTGCCTAAGAGTTACCGACTTCTGCCTTCAGAGTGTGGCCATGGATTTGGCCATTACACCAGTGAGGTTTGGACTCCAGGAGGCTGACCTTTGTCTCTGATCCTTTTTGGCATAGGTCTCAAAGATGGAGAACAAAGTGTCAAGATTGGAAATCTTATTAATATTTTTTGCCGTTTCTGTTGGTGTCCTCCTTCCATGACCTTCATTGTGTGTTGGAGCTGTACACAACATCGACAGGGGGAAGTCAGGCCGAGAACGGTGGCGTACGCTCAGCAGAAGAAAATGGATGGATTTGGACTTCTCAGGTATTTTATAAAGATATTTTTTCTTTTCACATTGACTCATCTTTCAGTCGTCTACATAAAATGACTCATTACAGTGAAGTCATTACTCAAAGGTAACTGTAACATAGCTGCAATCATAATTTAACAAAAGGTCAAGATAATTTACGTTAAGTAAAGGATAACAAAATTGAAAACATAAATTGGAGTAATTCATTGTAACACCTATGTTACAATGAATTTTTAATTAATGTTTTTAATTGTATAGAGCTAACACATGTCCTAACATGTATAGAGCTAACACATGTCCTAACATGTGTTAGCTCTATACAATTAAAAACAGATGATTAACATGCTGGAAATCTAATTAACTGTATGTGTGCAAGTATATAGCCTTTAACAGGATCACGGTTCTAAAAACAGAGTCCAGTATTGGTATTGAAAAGTAAACAAATTGCTTTTTGTATCTGTAAAGGTCAATAGTAACATTATCGAATACACAAGCCTAATAGTCCTTCTGGATTATCCTCACTGATATAAGCTCACAGTAATAGCATCTGCTGTAACACAATCTTTAACTGATACACTTGTTACCATGGTGGAACAAAATCAATTTATGCTAACATAAAGAGTTTCTGCTTGCAGGCAGAAACATCTGGTAACGCTTTATTTGAAGGGGTGTGAATAAGACTGACATGACACTGTCATAAACACCTGTCTTGAACAAAAATAAGTCTTCATGAATATTTATGACTGTTGTCATAAAGTGTCATTCGGTAAATCATGACACTTTTAATACAAAGTTGACATTATTCAAAATGTCTGTTATGACAACTTGACATTAACCTAGACAAAAATGTCTTTGTTATGACAACTTGACATTAACCAAGAAATCATGATCTGACATAAATTTGTTATAAAAGTATTACCGATTAAACTTTCAGAATTAACTATATGTGGTAATATTATATTGCTCTGCCATGATGTTTAGTCTTAATTTTCTTAATTTAATTGATCCTAAAGTTTTACAGCAAGATGTCTACAAAACACTGATGAACTTTGCATTTGAAACATTATTTAAGGCTGTTTTAAGTAGTGCAATACACCATCTCCACCAGTGAGAGGCAGCAGTGCACGAACAGGCGTGCAGTGTGTTGGTGAAGAAGAAATCTTTCATACCATAGGCATAAATACGTAGACCCCTCATTGGGTGGGTCGGCCGGTTGCTGCGATCATAGACATAATATAAGGATAGACGCCTCATGGACCGTTCTCGCCTATTGTCGCTGACGAGATTTAGGGCGGCCATCTTGGAGCGGTACTCCACTCCACTCAGCCTTATGTGTTTAGCAGGCACAATGACGTATCAGCGGATTTAATCGATCATAACACACTTTTTTGTTACTGTAAACCATATTGAAACATCTTTATCATATTCAAAAACTCACCATACTTGGCGGGGGCATAGAGCACGTGTAAAATTTACGTATTTTAAGGTACCTGGAAAAATCGCACAAGAAACGGCTCAAGGGCGCCACCTAGCAACTTTCAAAAGACCCTTTCCTATTCACTTACTTTATTGTAGAGACTTGAAACTTGGTACACTTGTAGAGCTCCCCAAAACACTCTGAATTTACAATTAATGTCATAGTGCAAGTATCACAGATTGTCGGCCATTTTGGATTGAAGTTCCGATTTTGACCCGATTTTGGCCGTTCACAGGGTTCGCATTTTTTCGAACTTGTCCTAGGGATTTCGATCGATCGGCTTCAAACTCGGTCAGATCGTTCATAAGGCATGGCCGATCCAAAGTTATCAAAGGTTTGCGTTTTCGACCTTCCTGAAGGGGTGTTACCTGGGGTCAAAGTTCACCTAGTCGCCATGAAAAATAAAACGGTTATAACTTTGACAAAAAAACTCACAGCAGCACCAAACTTTCAGTGATTGATCATCATCGGGTCCCCTACAATACCCAACGGTCAAATGATGACGTCACTTAGGCCACGCCCCCTGAGAACAGGAAGTGTCATGTTTTACACTAAACTGTCGCTATCTGACCCCTTTGACCTAATCAACATGAAACTGTGTCCACAGACAGAAAACATGTTGGTGTGTCATGGATTCCAACCCTGTTTCGCTTTGATGGAGCAGGTGGGCGTGGCAGCGTGGCTAAGTGACCTGTAACGCCGTCGCCATACGTTTGGCTGTAGATTCCACAATTTTGAGCCCAGCTGCACCAAACTTGACATGAGTGATCCTGGTGGGATGCCTGACGATCCTATATCGTCATAGTCTGACGTCATCTAAGCCCCGCCCCCTCAGAACAGGAAGTGCCTTTTTTTTTGACTTGTAAAGCTCCATCTATGCCTCTCTCCAACTAATCAAGATGATTCTGTGTTGGATGACAGATAACATGTTGGTCTCACTTGCTTTAAAGCGCCAAGAGTTTTCAGTAGAGGGCGTGGCCATGGCAGCGCGGCGAAGCAGAGGGAACGCCGCCGACATACGTTTGGCTCTAGATTCCACATGTTTCAGCCCAGCTGCACCAAACTCACTAGGATGCATCCTTATTCATCCCCGAACAGGAATCCATAACAGTCGTTGATGGGCGTGGCCTAATTTCCCTACAGCGCCCCCTAGAATTTTTTAAATAATCAGCCCCAAGCCATGCTTTAACATAGAATTATGAAACTTGGTACACATGTGTATGATGTCAGGACCTACAAAAAAGTCTCTTGGAGCCATGGTGCAAACCCAACAGGAAGTCGGCCATTTTGGATCAAAATCTGCCATTTACTGTTTTTCATAGACATCACATCTGATCTATCTCCTCCTACAGCGTTCGAGATACAGACTTCAAACTCAGTCAGCAGAGAGTTGAGACATTAAAGGTCTGAAGTTATCACAGGAATTTCTGTGTGTCAAAGCATGTGGGCGTGGCTTAGTCCCAAACTTTGACTATTCACCATTAATCATAAAAGTTACATAACATGCACATACAAGGTCACAGCTGCATCAGACTTTCTATGTCTTATTATAGACCAGTCCTCATCACAGTTAGGTGGTCGATTGATGACATCACCTTAGCCCCGCCCACTTCCGACAGGAAGTCACCTGTTTTTTCTACTGTATGTCTTATTTTTACACTCTAAAAGATGTTGGTGTGTCATGGATTCCAACCCTGTGCAGACTGACATAAAATGAGATGATAATGACCTCTGTCATGATGAACTCTACTGACCCGTGGGGGCGTGGCAAAATGGCTGTCCCTCGCCATATGCATACGATCATCTCTTATTCACAGACATATCATCCGATTTACACCAGACTTTTTATGAGTGACACTTGTGAACCTCTGAGGAGCCCAATAGAGTTTAATTGCAATTTGACTCCACTGCGCCCCCTAGGTTAATCAAACAGCTGTATCTCCTCTTTACATGGCCCAATCTGCTCCAGATTGTGGGTGCATGGCCAGGGAACGCTGCCGAAGGCATCGAAGCGGATCGCGTGGAGGACGGCGCGCGAGCGTCGGCGGTGGCCGGCGGGAGGCGGTGCTGGAACATCCGCGGTGGCTATAGGCTTGAGCGGCGCTTGGCTGCGAGGGCCGCTTGAGGCTCCGCGGAGCTTTAATTTTTAAGTATGTTTTTAATACATAGTTCATCATATTTAAATATGCTTAGTGGCTATAACAATAGAATAGGAATGGAATATTCTGATATCGATGTATGATGAGCATATTAAAAAGCACACAGCCGTTCATAATTTATTTAATAAATTATTTAGTAATATCAATATATATTTATATAACTATACAAACACTAATAAATAAAGATTAATAATGGCACAAATAAATGATTAATACTGAATTTATATATATATATATATATATATATATATATATATATATATATATATATATATATATATATATATATATATATATAAACTAACATATGTTTTTCAGCCGACGAGTCCAAAATCCGATGCGAGATTTATCCGTGCTGCAGTGAATCCGTCTCTCTTTATAGATATCTCCCTCTTCTTCCTCACATCGTGTCTTTAGGAAATTTTCAAAACAAAAACGGAAGATTTAGGATGTATATTACTTTTGACAGAGTGAAAGAATATAAATAATAGTCTTTACCACCTGTCTAAACTTTGCCGGTGAATGTTATAACACATAATATAAGTTTTATAATATGTGTTATATTGTTTCATTTCTAATATAGGCCCTTGTGTCAGATAATCTAAGTCAATGTTAGTGAATAATTATTTTTTTTTAGATTAACAGAATCTCAGTTAGCCTTCATAGCGGGGCTGAACCCGTATTACACCAAGCACTGTAGCTAATATTAGCTGGTATCTCGCCGGTGGACATAAATACAGTAAATTAATATTCTAATCACAATATATACACAAAATGTCCATCTTACTTGTGAAACGTTGTCTGTGGAGCCCTCACATCAATAATCCATCGATCCGAACAACAATATCCCTCAGTGCTGAGGCATCTTCTGCTGTTTTGATTGAGCAAAGTAGGAGGGTATACCGCTCCAAGATGGCCGCCGTATTTCCTGCGCCGGAGCGGTCCATGAGGCGTCTATGCTTATATTATGTCTATGGCTGCGATATGTAACAGCGTCCGCCATCTTTAATGTGGAATATGTGCCAGTAAGCTAATACAGGTAAATGGACCGAACTTCACAAAGTGCCGTTCTACAAAGTATTTTAAATTAATTCCTGTCATTGACACATTTTCTCACACACATTAATATTTTTGGCTATCAAAGAAATTACTAAATACAGAGTTTCTAACTTTTGATCATTTTTATAATGACATTGATAAACAAACACACTTTTACAGTGTTTAATTAAAGAACATATTTACATAATTCCATAATTTAATGTACATTTAACGTTTCAACACAAGAAACAAATTATTTTCCTTGTATTTATTTTTTATACATTATTGAGAAATGACTTATTTATAAATCAGTCATTGCCAAACATTAAACTACATATTTTTCTTACTTTTTTCCAGAGAAAACATATTTATTACAGTATTTCAACTCTGCTATTGACAGCAAAGAATGAAAATAATTCTAACAGAGTAAATTATTCTTATTTCATGCTGTATTAATACACTAATACTTCAGATTGAGATATTTAAAAACACACAAAAAGTGAAAGAATAAAACATTTATTTTTTATACTGGGAACACTGGTCACAGGCTTCAGTCTGCTGGTCACACTGGGAGAACTCAATGACTTCTGAGACGTCCTGGTTCACAGGCTAAAGCCAAGGATAAAAGAGAAATTATCCAAAACTGTAATAGAAAATACATACATGTTTCCTTCACATTCAGAGAAAGACATTTCTATCATGTTGGGTTCTGTCTTGTAGCATCTTTATATCTAAATAACGACATGGTGAAGCTGAGCTGGGAAACAGGCTGAAGAACAGCAGCTCCAGCTCTGATCCTGACTGACCTGTCCTCACTAAATCCTCTGGTTTTTAATTAACTTCTCCTCTTAACAGCGGTTTC
Organism: Poecilia mexicana; assembly: GCF_051168715.1. NCBI lineage: Eukaryota > Metazoa > Chordata > Actinopteri > Cyprinodontiformes > Poeciliidae > Poecilia > Poecilia mexicana. The sequence continues at coordinate 499,818 of NW_028263370.1, read as the reverse complement.
TCATCACCTCTCTCTCTCATTAGAAAACAGTATGAAAACGTTAGCTGCTACGCTAACAATCAGTGGTTACTTTGGGCCAATTTAGCTACATAGGAAATATTTTTCGGTTGTTTAGAAGCGAATTTCTGGCTGCAAAGTCAAGTAATTCTGATCTTTCATCCTTACCTGTGAAAGGTAATGCCAATGAATCCAATTTGTTTCGTAAAACGGTTGAAACAAGTCCACACAGCACAGGACTTGAGGAGCTCTGATCGCCCTGCTGCCACATAGAAGATGGCGGACGTTTTTACGTACGACTCAGCATGCCATGAGGGGTCTACGTATATGATGTTTATGGGGCCAACCATAGACATAATATAAGAGTTATATTATAACAAGCTATAACGGCCAGACCTGTTTAAAAAGAAGCCGAAGTTTGTCACCTAATACATATGATGTATGTGTCTTATTAACTTTACATTTTCTTTGAGAAAATAACATTGACTATGTTCTCTTTCTTTGTAATATTAGCTATAGAGCTTTGGAGCTGACGTCACAGCGTGTGACGTTTACGTCGCTCGGCGCCATGTTTGCAGCCCACAGACCTAGTCAGAACACCGGTGTTTTTATTGTATTACCGACCGCAGCGAAGTTGTTTTGCAAATTGGTTACTGGATATTCGCCCTCAGCGGAGTAAGGGACGTTCAGCTCAAGGTTGATCCGATTTATGAACGCCAATTTCGGCCAGCTGTTCTCTACCGATGCCTCCTGAAGCGCTTGGAAGTGCAGATACCGTCAATTTCCGAACACTCCTGTAAATAAATGCTTTGTCTTGTGACCAACTAATACAAAAACGTGGTAGTTCATGCTATTCATAGTCAAACTTCATATTCAATATTTTAAATGATATTAAATGTTTTCTTCAATAGCTTCCAAATTATGTCCCCCATTAACTCAAAATCTATGTGAAATCATTCTACTAGACTGTATAAATGAGGCACACTCATTTTTATTACATTTGCATTATTAATATATATATATATGGACTAGAGAAGTGTGGTTGGATGGTCACAAAGAGAGGGAAGGTCGTCCGCACAGAAGGGGTCTCACTCCCAGAAGGAACAATAGCAGACATAGAGCACAGTTACAAGTACCTGGGAATACCAAAAGCAAATGGCAACCTCGATGAGGTCACAAGGAAAGGAGCCACAGCCAAATACCTCCAACGAATAAGGCAAGTCCTGAGAAGCCAGCTCAATGGCAAGAACAAGATCCGTGCAATAAACAGCTATGCCTTACCAGTAATCAGATACCCTGCTGGAATAATTAGCTGGCCAAAGAAGGAGATAAAGACCACGGATATTACGACTCAGAAGCTACTAACCATGCATGGAGGGTTCCACCCCAAATCCAGAACCCTGAGACTGTACACAAGCCGTAAGGAAGGAGACAGAGGACTAGTGAGTGTGAGAGCCACTGTCCAGGATGAAACATCCAAGATCCATCAAGGACAAAGCCTCAACGGACGATGTGCTCAGCGAATGTCTCGGGCAATAGGGAACAGAGGACGAGGTGCTGGAGGAACCATCATGGGAGGACAAGCTCCTACATGGGATGTACCACCGACAAATAACTGAAGTGGCTGATATCTGGAAATCCTACCAATGGCTGGAAAAAGCTGGACTCAAGGACAGCACAGAGGTCCTCATCCTGGCCGCCCAGGAACAGGCCCTAAACACCAGAGCAATACAGGCTCAGATCTACCACACCAGACAAGACCCAAGGTGTAGGTTGTGCAAGGAGGCCTCTGAGACAGTCCAGCACATAACAGCAGGGTGCAAGATGCTGGCAGGGAAAGCGTACATGGAACGACATAACCAAGTGGCGGGCATAGTGTACAGAAACATCTGTGCAGAATATGGACTGGAAGCCCCGAGATCAAAGTGGGGAACACCCCCAAAGGTGGTGGAGAATGACCGAGCTAAGATCCTGTGGGACTTCCAGATCTAGACAGACAAGATGGTAATGGCGAACCAACCGGACATTGTGGTGGTGGATAAAGAACAGAGGAAAGCCGTTGTGGTGGATGTAGCAATACCAAGTGACCACAACATCAGGAAAAAGGAGCATGAGAAACTGGAGAAATACCAGGGCCTCAGAGAGGAACTGGAGAAGGCCTGGAAGGTGAAGACCACAGTGGTGCCTGTGGTCATCGGGGCCCTCAGGGCAGTCACCCCCAAACTGGAGCAGTGGCTCAAACAGATCCCAGGAACAACATCAGACATAGTCCAGAAATGTGCAGTTCTAGGCACAGCCAAGATACTGCGCAGAACCCTCAAGCTCCCAGGCCTCTGGTAGAGGACCCGAGCTCAGAGGATGAAAGAAACCACCCGCGGAGGGTGAGAAGGGAATTTTGAATATATATATATATATATATATATATATATATATATATATATATATATATATATATATATATATATATATATTAGCTATTTCTTTAGTATTTGTCTTCAATAGCTTCTAGTTCTTATGACCCATTAACTCAAAATCTGTGAAATTATTCTACTATAGATGAGGCATATTTGTATTCCATTTTGACCCTTTTTATTTTTAAACCAATTTCTATTTTAAAAAATATTTTTAAAGTTCATAAAATATATTACCTCAGATGATAAGAACATTTGTAACCTGTAATGTTCAATTAAATAAAATTCTAAGACTGGATCTATTTCATTACATGTTTACTTACCTGAAACATGTTAAATACAATATCTATTAAAGTGTGATCCATTTCATAAAATTTACTTGTCACCTTTATCGTTTAACCTGTCATTCACAGGTTGTCATTCACAATGACAGGGGTGTCAAACTCCAGTCCCCAAGGGCCGCTGTCCTGCAGTGTTTAGATGTGCCACAGGTAAAAAACAGTGGAATGAAATGGCTTAATTACCTCCTCCCTGTGTAGATCGGTTCTCCTGAGCCTTGCTAATGACCTAATTATTCTTTTCAGGTGTGGTGCAGCAGAGGCACATCTAAAAGTTGCAGGACAGCGGCCCTTGAGGACTGGAGTTTGACACCCCTGTCACGAGAGGACCCAGATTTGGGTCCTCTCGTGAATGACAGGTTAATTACACATTAAATTTTTTAAGATGGGCTTTTTCATCTGGTTCGTGTCATGATGTGGTGTGGCGGTGGACACAAACGCAGCAGGCAGTGGATGTACTTTATGAAGATGTTATTTTTAATGAACTAAACAAACTAAATCCAAAATCCCGGTAAAACAAGGAAATCCGAAACACAATAAAACAGGAGAAAACGGATAACAAAGGTAACGTGAAGATCTAAACCAGTGTTTCTCAACCCTGGTCCTCACTGCCCCCCTCTCCTGCATGTTTTAGTTGCTTCCCTTCTGCCACACACCTGAATTGTATCTCTGGGTGATTAACAGGCTTCTGCAGTACTTGATGGTCATGCAATCATTTGCATCAGCTGTTCTGGAATAGAGGCACATCTAAAACATGCAGAGGAGGGGGCATAAGGACCAGAGTTGAGAAACACTGATCTAAAAACAGAAAAAAAGCCTAACTAGTATTACTAATAATACTACCTTTAATGATATCACATTTTTACTTTAAATGTGATTAATTTCTTCACCTATTTACATGCAACTTGAAGTGTTTGAATCAAATGTTTTATGAATACCACAAGAAATTACTGAATGAGAGAAAACAGCCACTTCCAACATATTTCTGCAGCCTTGCTGAGCTGCAAACTCCTGGCGTTTCCTCGTCAGCCTCTCCAACTTGCTCCTCATCTACAGCCTCTTATGGCATTATTTTCCTCTTCTGTGGTAAATAAAACAGTCTCAGTAACTTGTTGATCCACCATGATCTTGCTGTATCGCCTCTTTAATTGACACCCATGTCGGTCCGATGTTGTGTCGTTTACCTCGCAGTGACCCATATTCAGCACTGGAACCCAGTCTGGATTGAGCTCATCCATTTCATACATCGGTTTGCCTTCAAGAGGACATATCAGAACACACATCAGTATTAAAGCTGTAAATGTGATAACACTAGTGAAATAGTTTACTTCACAAAAATGTAAAAACCTCGATGTCCACTGACAAAACTCGGACTACGCTACATAAACAATATTAGCCCGACCTAAACAAGGTTGACCCACTTAAATGAACAACAGAAACTGATCATCAGAACACTCGGACAAAATAATAGCAAAGACCTATTATGACACAACACTAACAAAGCGAATTTAGAGACTCACCAGAATGGAAATGTCTGGAGCAAACTTGTAGGTATCTGGGGATTTTGGAGAAGATGATATCAGGACGTCTCAACCGCGGACACCCAGGACATTCGTCTTCTTTTAGTTAGATCCGATAGCTTAGCCTCCTCTCGTTGTTTCCAAGCAGGAAAATAGTGAAACGAAAGTCCGTTTTCCATCTTTTTACCGTTTCAATAGTGTGATCGGACATTACACCCAATAACGTAGCAAGTTCGTCCCATAGCTAAAATATCTGTGAGAGAGTCGTTTTTGTCGGTGGCAACAAAGATGGCGCTGACACCCTTCCGACTAGAGCAGTGCCGTCACGCTCCGAAGCTCTATAGCTAAATACTGACATGGTGAAGCTGAGCTGTGAAACAGAGACTGAAGAACAGCAGCTCCAGCTCTGATCCTGACTGATCCAGTGTTGTGGTACTCTAAGTTGGTCTTGGTCTCAAGACCATTTTTTGATGGTCTCGTCTCGGACTTGACCGCATTTGGTCTCGGTCTTGTCTCGGTCTCGGGCGTTGAGGACTCGGCATTTTATTTCAAGACCAGTCGAGACCGCAACTGTGAAAATACCACTAAACGTACAGCATACTGTCCAGTTTATTTATTAACATCTTTGTTTTCAGTGGATGCAAAACGCACCGATTAAAATCCAAGCAACTACGTGTTTCTGTTACTTCCCCCTCCCTCTCCACCTTTCACTCACGCGCGGCACTCCAAGACATGCTCAGTGGTTTTCTCTCAGCGGCAGAAAATGTTTGTCTAATCGTCAGTAATGGAACATCGCTGCATAAATAGTAAGAAATCTGATGGCCACAGCTAACTCAACATCGCTTTGCTTTCACAGACGGTGGGGACAACGTCTAACTTTTTTCATCACTTAGAAAAGTAGCTCAAAGAAGGTAAGCTCCGTTAACGTGATGTTAGTAAAGCTAGCTGAACAGAGACACATAAGCATTGTGATGAAAAAAAGTCACTCACTGCCTGAATTATTGTGCGGAGGTGTTGACTGACTTGTCGCATATATGGGACAACGCTACGTCCAAAAGTCTGCAATATAGTGAGGTGACATTCAGAAACAGTCGATTCTTCTCCACGGCTCTTTACTTATTAGATAGGACTGGAGTGTCACTCACTGAGAGCCGTTGTTCTATCAGATAGCCATACGCTGTCAGAATAGCATACATGCAGTGAGTACCATGCCTGCGCATGCGCATTAAGAAGTCCGACCGTCAGAGGAGTTGTCAGTTCACCATACGCAGCAAGTTATGACGAAAATAAGTTATTAAATTGTTTTCAATGATATCTGTATAGATATACATGTGTTGTCATGGTTTCGAAGTGTATTTAAAGCAAGGTCTGGGTGCAGCTGGAGTCAACTACAACACACGCCTGTGTAAAACTCACTTAACCGCTAAGTCAGGATGCCATACAACTGTTAATAACAAAGTGTATGACGATCTACGTCATGATTCTATGCTGTTGATTAAATGAAATTTTATGGTAATGACGTGTCTGACAGATATACCTGGTGTTCTATCAGATACCATATGCTGTCAGGATAGCATACATGCAGTGAGTACCATGCCAGCGCATGCGCATTAAGAAGTCCGACCGTCAGTGGAGTTGTCAGTATACGCAACAAGTTATGACGAAAATGTCATTAAATTGTTTATAATATGACATAATATGATAACTAGATAGATATACATGCGTTGTCATGGTTTCAAAGTGTATTTAAAGCAGGTCTGGCTGCAGCTGGATGCCATACAACTGTTAATAACCAAGTGTATGATGATCTACGTCATGATTCTATGTTGCTGATTAAATACAATCATATGGTAATGACAGCGTATGCATGTCTGAGCTAAGCGTACGACTATCTGACAACATATGCTGATCTGACAGAACACCGTGAGTTCGTGCTAAGCGTATGACGATCTGACCTGACAGAACACCCGTTCTTTGTTCTTGCAATGCTCTGTGTACACTGCATCATTATTTTATTTATGTACGTTGATATTTAAATTAACAAATAACTAAAACACAAGAACAAAAGAGCACACAGAGCATGCACATTGCTCTTTGATTGTTTTTGTTCAAAGTGGCAGCTGTAATGTCTGCCATGGTGTCAGACTGCCTGGCTTCATGTACTGGGAGAGAGAGTGAAAACAGTCACGATGAGCGCCTTCTGCTTGGTTACTTCTTGCTTGTTGCTCCTTGGTCAGTGTTCATAGTTGAGCATTATTTACCGTCAGGGCATTGCCTCAATTGCTATGTTTAATGGTGCAACAGTGGTGATTTCTTATATGAGCAATATGGGCAAATGCCCAGGGCGTTATGTTTTTAGGGATGGCACGAGACCATCACACATTTTAGCACAGAAATTGAATATTTAATATTGGTAAAATTTATTAAGTATTTAATATCTACGTGTTTTTATGGGAATATGGATCTTTCAGATTATTTTGAGAAGCAATTTCAATCACATTTTACATTTTATTGTGTCATGTAGCGCGGGCCACTGGTCTTGGTCTTGACTCAGTCTCGACTTCCCTCGGTCTTGGTCTTGACTTGGTCTCAGACCCTAAAAGTCTTGGTCTTGTCTCGGTCACGATACACTCTGGTCTTGGTCTTGTCTTGGTCTCGGGTTAGGTGGTCTTGAACACAACACTGGACTGATCTTTCCTCACTAAATCAGGGGATTTAGTGAAAATCAGGGGGTCTTTACTGAACCCCTGGTTCATTAAAGACCAGGAGGTCTTTAATGAACTTCTGCTCAAACAGTGGTTTCTCATCAGCTCTCTCTCATTAGAAAACAGTATGAAAACGTTAGATGCTACGCTAACAATCAGCGGTTATTTCGGGCCAATTAAGCTACATAGGAAATATTTTTCGGTTGTTTATAATCAAATTTCTGGTTGCAAAGTCAAGTAATTCTGATCTTTCATCCTTACCTGTGAAAGGCAATGCCAATGAATCCAGTTTGTTTCATTAAACGGTTTAAATAAGTCCACACAGCACAGGAATTAAAGAGCTCCGATCTCCCTGCTGCCACATAGAAGATGGCGGATGCTGTTACGTACAACTCAGCATTCCATGAGGCATCTACGTATATGATGTCTATGGTTATAAGTAGTCCAGTGTGTTTCACTTCACTTGAGGTAAGACTTAATATCAGTGACTCTGTTAGCATAGCATTTTACACTGTAATAACACTTAATGACATCTTTATAATTGTTGCTACTAGTTTCACTTTACTTGACGTAAGTTAATATTAATGACACTGTAATAACACTTAATGGCATCTTCATAACTGTTGCTATACTTTTTCACTTTACTTGAGGTAAAAGTTATTAATGACACTGTAATAACACTTGACATATTCATAACTGGTGCTACTTGTTCCACTTTACTTGACGTAAGAGTTCATATTAATGACACTTAATGACATCATCATAACTATTGCTACTTGTTTCACTTTACTTGAGGTAAGAGTTAATATTAATGACACTGTAATAACACTTAATGACATATTCATAACTGGTGCTACTTGTTCCACTTTACTTGATGTAAAAGAAATTGCTATTGACTCTGTTATTAAATCATTTGACAGTGTAATAAAGCTTAATGAAATCTTTATTGTTGGTCCTACTTGTTTCGCTTTATTTCAGGTAGTGGGGATATTAATTGCTGTTTTGTTAAAGCTTTTGATACTGTAATAACAAATCATTATGACTACTATTATGACATATTTATGACATGATTCTTGGTTAATGTCAAGTTGTCATAATTAAGACATTTTTGTCTTGATTAATGTCAAGTTGTCATAAAGACATTTTGAATGTCAGCTTTGCATTAAAAGTGTCATGATTTACCAAATGACACTTTATGACAACAGTCATAAATATTCATGAAGACTTACTGATGTTCATGACAGGTGTTATGTCATGTTTATGACAGTGTCATGTCAGTCTTATTCACACCCCTTCAAATAAAGTGTTATCAAACATCTTAATTTATATCATCCTGTAAGAAACCAAACCCACACCTGGCCTCCTAGTTGTACTGCCAAACAATACGCTTGGAGCTACATGGTCAGTGAGTGAATGCATCACTCACACTGACCATATACCTCTACAACAGGGGTGCCCAAAGTCTGTTCTCGAGGGCTTGAACACAACACTGGACTGATCTTAATGACATATTCATCCTGCATGTTTTAGTTCTCTCCCTGGTTTAACACACCTAGTTCAAATTATGGCTCATTAGAGGGCTAAGAAGAACACTGACATACTGAACAGGTTGTTACTACCACCAGGGAGAGAACTAAAACATGCAGGAAGCCGGCCCTCAAGGACTGACTTTGGACACCTCTGCTCTACAACTATAAACAGCAGGTGGCTGTGGTGCTAAGAAAAACTTTGAAAGCCTTTTTGAACACAAAATACCACAACGCTGAATGTGTGTATTTCAGCTGGTAGCCAATATTACCGCTGTGTAAAGCCTCTATAGAATTTCTTTTCAATGTGCCACATGAAACTCAACAAAATCGACAAAAAGGGGCAAAATGAAAAAACAAGTAGGGACCCTGTATTTGTCTTGACAGAATACGTTCAAGCCAAAAAAGACTGATGTTCCACAAATAATGTAAAGCTATCTGCTTGATATAATTTTCATCTACAGCGCAATCAGAAAGTATTTATACCCTTTTCCACATTTTGTTAGTGTATTAAGATTTATGCATTGCCCTATAACAAAGTAAAAAACAAGTTTTTAAGAAAAAATGTAAAGTGATGAGCTTTTTTATTCCAGTGTCTCATAAATATTCACACCCTAGCTTAATGTTATAATTTAGAACTGATGGTTATGATCACCAACTTGGGTGTTGCATCTGTTTTGGGGTGTTTCCCCCCCCCATTCTTCTCTGTAGATCCTGCCAACCTCAGTCATTTTGGGTAACATCAGCCATTTAAAGGTCTTTCTAAAGATTTCCAATTTGATTTAAGTTCCAGCTCTGGCTGGATCTAAACATTCACAAAAGTCACTCCATTACCTTGGTTGTGTGATGAGTCGTGGTTTTGTTGGAAGATAAATAATTACCTTATTTTGAGAAAATCTCAAAACCTTATTTTGAGAAAATCTCAAAACTTAGCATTTTATGTCTTACCATAATATGCTAAGACATACTAAGGTCTTAGCATGTTGCTAAGACCATAGCAACATGGTCTTAGCAACATGCTAAGACAATGTTGACAACTTTTCATGCCCTGGCATGAATAGTTGGCAGGGCATGGCAACTATTCATACTATTACGTTCTTTTTGCTTTCTTTTGACAACTATTCCAGATTGGAGCTGTCTTAATCGTGTCATCTAAAGGCAGAACTTTTCCCTGATCAACTTCCAAAAATATTATCAGCGGTCTCGTGTAAGTGTGGCCAAAATTGCAAAACTTTCTGAACGCTGTTTTCAGCACTTTATTAACAAAACTAATTTGTGCAAATACTTCCATTTCTGTTATGTTTAAAAGTGAAATGTTTTTTTTAATCAATTTACATAAAATGTAAAATAGCTGTTCTAACTTTGTCATTTTGCACTGTTGTGTGTCTTTTATACTAAAATCTGTTTTAGAATAAGGCTGTACAAGACATGGAAAGGTGAAATGGTGTGAATGCTTTCTAATGACACGACCTGATCAGATCCATCTTTATGCACTGAGTGAAAACTGGTTATGTAATATCATCCAAGAGGTGAGGGACAAAACAAGAACTACAAATGTAAAAACAAAAAGCTACTTTTCCAAAAGTACTATATGACTATAGAAGGCACTACTGTCAGGGTGAACAATGTGTGTGAACCTGATTATGCATTTTATATTGTATACTGTGCTCATGTGACACACAGGGGGAGTCTACACCACGACCATGCACACAAAAAATAGTTTTTTTTTCAGTCAAAATGACAAAAAGAGGTAATTGCTTGAACAAAAGCAAAAGGCTTAAGGTCACCATTTTAAACATTATTAAAAAGTTTGTTGCTTGACATAACCTCCTGAATTAAAGCCCCCAAACTTCCAGGTTACTGCATTACAACAGCCAAGAGTATCATATCCCAGGAGTAAAAATAGAGCCTTTGTCTGGAAGAGACGGTACACCACTGACCTTCTGTTTATTGATTTAGCCCTCTGATCTCACGCATGCAATCATTTGGCTCTGGTATTAACCAGTCAATCAACATTACGTTCTTTTTACCCCCGTCTCTGGAGGTTTGTTGGCTTAGCTCTGTAAATATGACAGTATACTGTAAGTGCCATGTGGAAAATGACAAATGAACATGATCTAAGATGAACTCTAAAAAGATGTGCTTAAGGGGAGGAGAGAGGACTTGCAATCCATTTTGCAAATCCTTAATCTGTCTATTGACTTGTTCCAGAGTGTCATCTGTCCCTCCTGTCGTATTTACCTGAAAGCATTTAACCAAGTGTCAAAACTGACTCTATAAATCACTCCTTGGTGCAGTGTGTTGTCTTTCACCTCAATGCTTATTCTTGCCTTTGCTTTCACTCCCTCTGTTTTATCAATAGGTTAAGAACTTTTCACAGACGCAGATGAGTGTGTGGGTATAAGTGTGTCAGTGTATGTAAACGGGGAGTGTGGTTAGTGATGGATGTGTGTATGGCAGGTAATTAAAAGTGTGATTGGTGTATAATTAAAAGAGGCCTCTGTCTTTAGAATATTTAATGACTTTGGACAGAGAACACACAATTGCACACACACACATGCTGGTGGGTGTAAGTCTGTTATCCCAGACTGTAAAGAGTGGAATAACGTCTGCTGATATTACGTGGGATGTAGACAGGAAGAACAATTAAGAGTGAAAGAAGAAGAGTAGAAGGGAAAGACAAAAAAAACATAGGTGGACCAAATATAATGCACCTTTCAAAGATACAAATCTGGAGAATTATTCATCATTAGCAGGAGCCACAATAGATGATACCACGCCTGAATCTGTCTCCTTCCATTCTTTCTGTGTTTGAATGATAAGTTCAAATAAAGCAGAAGCTCAATGGCAAGCAAAAGTAGGTGAGCAAAAAGACATTAAACTCAAATCATAATGGTTATCACAATTTCAGAAAATTATGTTTAAATAAATTCAAACTTTGTTTACTTTTTTATGTCAAATGTGACATTTGCACTGTCATATTACATTTAAGTGGTAGCAGTTGTACAACTACAACTACTACCACAATTACTACTACAACTTGGAGCCATGTCTGCATGCCATGATGATGACACAAGCAGTTACTCATTTTGAGATTATTTTTAGGTCCACTTGACAAATGAAAATGCCGTTTTCACAACACCCAAATATTTTGTAACAATGAAATGTCTAAGTCAAAGTTGCACTGAGATATAGGGTCTATGACCAGAATCCACCAACCATCATTCTTTGATCAGCTGACAAAAGGCCAATCTTCTTCTGGTTCAGTGTTGCCATATCTAGTAAGTATTCAGACTCTCAGGCACCTCTTCCTCAAAAACTGTAAAAAGCTTCAAAATATATATATATATGCGCGTGTGTGTGTGTGTGTGTGTGTGTGTGTGTGTGTGTGTGTGTGTGTGTGTGCATGTTTGTACCTCTTTGCAGTCTGTAGATACTTTTTTCCTGAAGTGACGGACCCATCGTTTCTTCAAAACAAGGGACCTTCATCCTTTATTCTTCCTTTAGATATTGTGGACCGAAGCTGTTTTTTCTGTTGTGTGTTTGATGAAACCTTCTAAATTGTAGTTATCTTGTTGCAGTTAGTACACACAGTCGGAAAAACTGTTTTGGAAGTAGTTGTGTGGAGAAAGATGAAGCAGACATGTGCAGAAGACATACAAAATTCTGGATAGAAATGTCTGTTTTAGTCATACTTTTTAAGAAATGAAAATAAAACATGTTTTTCACATCCTGTGCAATGTGAACTTTTTTTTAGGTGTTAATTAAGCCCAGGAGATTACAACAGTTTTTAAAAATTCAAAGCCATCAAAAAGTTAATTTTTCTACCCAATCTACTATATGGACATTGGTAGATATGCAGTATTTGAATAAAACTGCTGGAAAACCACTAAATAGTAAATCTGCAAAATATTTAATCACCAAGGAATGAAAAGGAAATGTAGAAACTCACACCAAATTACAGGGGTGAAAGTAGTTTTAAATTCTTGGGGGTACTATGACAAAAGTGTGTGTGTGTGTGTGTGTGTGTGTGTGTGTGTGTGTGTGTGCGTGCGCGCGCGGATGCGTGTGTGCGTGTGCGTGTGTATATATATATATATATATATATATATTATATGTGTATATATATATACACACATATAATTGCTTCTTTGTGTGCTTTGGAGTTGAAATTTTTGCAAAGCAATACAAGCTGTGTAGCTCTTGAATTGCTACAAAATGGAGATGTATTTCCTTCAACCCACTGGCAGCAATGTTGACACCTTGAGATGCCATGAGACCTAAATTCTGAACATCATGGCATGGAGTGCACCAGTTTTCCATGTCTGGCATATAACCATTCATTTTACCTTTTAAACTGGTTCTATTGATCCTGTGTCCAGACAGAGGGATAATCAGTAGCCTAGCATCATGACCTGTTTGTTCTGAAGATCCTGCAGCTTCCACTTCATCTTCCTAACATGGCGCCTCCTCACTCTGACTCTCATACTGTGATAGGAGGAACCACAGAGCTCTACATCTTCTGAAGTTGGGATATTTTTCCTCCAACAGGTTCCAGAGGAATCACCTCAAACCAGATGTTGGACTGGATTTTATTTCAATGTAATTTGTGAATGTCAGAGCCTCATTTTCAACAGTTTAGCTATAAAGGCTGAAAAAGGTTATCATTTCGGAGAAAATCTCATTAACATCAATATTTCCACTAAATAAGAGGCAAAAAAAAAAAATTAAGTTTGACAGAGGAAAAAGCTCTCAGACTCTGAGCTCAAAGCAAGATGCCCAAACTATTTTTTTAAAATATTAGACAATTAATTTAATTTCACATAATTATAGCGGTAGAAGCCATTTGTTTGTTAAATACTTAATGAAACATATTTACCGTGTTTGATGTTTGTTGTGACTGACGTATACTCACAGACGAACAAGATAATTAGTCCAAGTTTGTCCTTTATTGAACGTTTAGAAACTACAGCAGCTGTAAAACGCCACAGCAAAGGTAAACAAATGTAAAACAACCTGAACAGGTGATCAACTCTAAACCATTCCCACCTTTTTACTCTCTCTCTTTGTCATTTAAGCACACCCGTTGCCATGGCAACCACCTGCGCTCCCCAAGGCAACCAAAGATTACTTTAAAAACATAGCATTCAGTCCGTGATGATATTAGGTTCTCAGACTTGATATTTATTTTGCGATTATTAATAAGTGCTCCCCTGAACACAACCGTGGTTGATTAGTTAATTTTAAACTCCTGCTCTGCTAGTTATTTTGGTAATGGAAGTGAAACGCACAGAATTGCGCAACACCTTGTTGAAACAATAATTACTGGGATTGTTTGTTGGGTCATTAATTTGAACACGTTTTGTTGATTTTTTTGTTGTTGTTCTTTAATAAAGTTACGAACGTTTTGAAAACGAGTCAGAGGAGGTCGTGCTGGTCTCAGAATCCTGGCGGCATTCAGTTTGTCATCTAATGCCGAGATCGACTCAAAACCTTCCACGATCGACGGATTGTACCCCTGCTCTAGCAAAGAACAGTTCAGAAACAATATGAAATGAGAAAAAAGCTATTCATGAACTGATTAAGTTGTGTTTTAGATTGTTCTTGAAAAACTAATCAGTCACGGCTGATTGGTGCACTTTTTTATAGCAGACAGCCGCTCCCCTCTCTGGCAGGTACTGCGTACCCCTCTCTAAATCTTTTAGGAGTACGCAGTACCCTACCGAACCCGCCTACTTTCACCCCTGGTGGTAGCATAATAAAATACATTTTGAAAGAAAATTACTGACAAAACATGCAGAAAGAGCACAGGTTGCTCTATATTGTTTAATTAAATGACATGAACAAAAGAAATCACTCTAAATCAGGGGTGTCAAACTCAATTTCACCGAGGGCCACTTCAGCATATTGGCCACCCTCAACGGGCCACATTGACGGTACAAATCAGGAGTGCATCCCTGCTAAAACACACCCCAGACAAAAGGCTGACTTCCCTCATTCAGTTCTGTAGAGGCTTATAATGAGTCAGTGGTCCAGGTGTGTTAGAGAAGGAATGCATCTAAAGCTGCAGAATGGTAGCTCTGGAAAACTAGAGTTGGGCACCCCTAGCATAAATGTATGAAAATACAATGTTAAAAATAAATTAAACACCACCTCATATTGTTAAATAACTGATTTTATGCATTGAAGTTTTAAATATTACATTTGAGTTTCCATGATATAAAATTACTGCTCAGTTTAAAAATTACAATATTTAAAGGTAAGCAAACAAATAATAAAAACAAGTCACATGGGCAGACATTATAGACTTTACGCAAAGATTTAGTCTCAGAGGCAACTGAAATCAATTAATTAAAAACATTCTTTCTGAATATCATCTCATGGACTCTGAACTAAATGCGTCTTTCTGACCGGGAGCTGACAGCGTGTTGAAGAGTTATGGACCGGACGCTTTGGAGCGTCTGGTTAGGAAGCGCATTACAAACCTTTGGTTGAAATGGCGCGTTAAATTCAAGTCTCCATTACAGACCAGAGAAAACTAAAGAGAATGCAACGTTCTCACACTCACAGAATTCAGTTGATCTGTTTGGATCAGACAGATCCAACTGACTGATGAATTAGCGCAGATTTTTCTGCAGATGGGAACCAGGAGGAAGTGCGTCCAGACCCCAGCGGGTGAAGTGATGCTAATTTAAGTGAAGTCGCTTAATTTAATTTAATAAAAGTTATTGGGGTGGTTTTTGTCACTACGAGAAAAATGTAAATACATTTATCTGCTTAATTTGTGATGGGATCTGGATTCACGGTGAATATTAACTAAACCGCATAAAATGCGACTAAATAGCCGATGATAATATGATTGTAATTTCATGGATAAAAATAGTACATGACCGATTTTTTTAATTTTTTTTATTTTTTATGTCGGTCAAGATAACGGATAACAAAAAAAGTCTAGCGCCACCTGCCGCCCTGACATCAACTCTCACACACCTTCATTCACAGTCTTGTAAATCGATTTTTCTTTTCTTGGACGTTTTGATGTTAGCTTGTCGATGTCAGTTTTATTCGCTGGGAAAATCAATAAGCAGCTTGAAGTGACTCTGCTGCTCTCTAGTGGCGAGAAGTCGTAATGTTGGCTGGTAACAATCGGAATGCATTGTGTAGTTTGTAGTCAATTCGTGCTCAAAACCTATTTTAAGCCGATCATCGGCCTATAAAATGTTGGGGTGGGCCACATAAAATGACATGGCGGGCCACATGTGGCCCGCAGGCCTTGAGTTTGACACATGTGCTCTAAATGCTAAAAACTAGCTAAGCTCTGAAAGTAGCTTCGTTCTTGATGAGATGAATGTATAGATCAGTGTTTCTCAACCCTGGTCCTCACCGCCCCCCTGCACTGCATGTTTTCGGTGTTTCCCTTCTGCCACACACCTGAGTTGTACCTCTGGGTGATTAACAGGCTTCTGCAGTACTTGATGGTGATGCAATCATTTGAATCAGCTGTTGTGGAATAGAGGTATATCTAAAACATGTAGAGCAGGGGGCGGTAAGGACCAGGGTTGAGAAACACTGGTATAGATGAAGCTTTGGAGTCTACGTTTTCACCTTAAACATCTTAAAACTAATTTTTGTGACAAATAAAATTGTGCTTTAATTAGTTGCTGCTGGTGGTGGCACAATACACTGTGGATTAGCTGGCTGGCCAATCCATACTGTCACATATAAACCATTATCCTAAAAAAAATAAATTGTTGCAACATAAACAAATGATACGTTGTGTGATTTAAGTATTGCAAACCTAAAATAACTTGATAAATTTTGTTTAGACATACTGAGATTATAAATTATATGCAAATAAGGTATCTGGTCTAGATTTTTCCATGGTAAACAATACTCTTAAGCTGAATTTATTCTAATCAAATTGACTTTGTTCTCCCTAGATCACCAACACCAGTAATATTTTGTTAACCTACATACATTAAAAAAAACATGCCATCATCTGAGCATAATTTATTTGTTGCAAAATTTATTGTTTATTTGTTGTTTATTTGTTTCTTGTTCATTCAAGGTACAGAGCACCTTGTTCTTCAGAAAGAACTGAAGAACTGAGTCTATAGCCTTTAATACCAGAAATATGACTACTGTGCAGTAATTTTCAGAAAGACTACAGAAACTAAAAAAAACAGAGTTCACTGAAAGATACAAATGGTCTTTTAATTCAAAAGTACTTACAACATGTTTTGTGGCTATGGAGCAACATTTGAAGACAAAGCAACTGTAAGATGAAATATAAAATGATGGCAGTAAATATTCTATGCTAGCATATTCATTTCTCCACCTCCTGCTGACATTCTGTTTTCCTGAGTGTGTGAGGGAGTGTAAGCCTCTGTTATTTTGGCATCATTAAGCACAACAGCAGAGTTAATGTCCTCCCTATTTTCCAGTGTCAAAAAGTTTTCTTTTTCCTCTGTTGTATAAGAAATATGACAGGAAGAAGACAGCAAATTTGGGAAGCAGCTACAAACAGATCCCCAACCTAAGGATAGTTGATAGGGCTCTCAGTCTTCTCCAATATATTCAGCAGACACTGAGTTTTTTATTGTGGTTACTAATGATAGGATCTGACAGCTGGTTGGATTCAGAAAATGATGTCAATATTGACTTTAAAATGTATAAAAGAAGGACAGAAAATGTGCATTATTAGAAACATGATGTTTTAGTGTGTGGCATGCTTAGGTCTTCTTAGCCCCTACAGATAACAAAACAGTTTTAAACAAACTACAACAAATTCCATCTGGCAGATTAAACAATGAATATTCATAGTGTGACAGCAGGCTCTAAAGTGTTATTCTCCCTAATGCAATTGTTTCTGACTGCACCTTGACAATGACTAATATTACCAGAAAAAGCTATTCAATTAAAGCAACCCCTTGTTCCTCGTCTCCCATGACCACACATGATGCTCTTCAATCCCTGTGAAATTCAATGATAAAATATTCAAAGGTTGATATGACTTTTTTTTACTGCAAAATATATGCATAATAATGTGGAAGCAGAGCAAATCGCCTCGACATTTTCTAAGAAATATCAAGTCTTTTGTATTGCAGGAAAATGTGAAGTAAAGGCAGTGGATCTGAATTGAACAACAAAAGCAAGGGCACAAATATTAACTGCTACTTCATAATTTTCACATAGCTTATTGCTAGTTTATATATATATATATACACACACACACACACCTTGTCATTACAGTAATTTATGTTCACAGTTCTCGAAAAATTATTCACATCCCGTAAGTGAATAACAACCAAACATTTTACTTAATTTTAAAGATTTGTCATAAAACCACACAAAGTGCATAAATCAGAAGGTGAATAAAAATGTTGCATGGTTTATATTTTTTGTTTTTACAAATAAAAATTTGAATGCCATGCATTTGTTTTGAAATGCATGACCCCACTGACCCAAGTGCGACAAGGACAAGCAGGTACAGATGATGGATGGATTTAAGTTAGTGCTTCAACAGTCGAGGGGGTTGGATACAAATGCGCAACACACTAGACACACTAGATTTTCTTTCCACTTCCTAAGTCATGCATATCCTCCCACAACCCCCCAAAATAAATCAATAATCAGATGTTTTTTCTTTCATTAACCCTCCCATGATTTTAGTGCAATGCTCAGGAGGAGAATGGAAAACGTCACAGTCAGACAGAAAAGAAACAGGGGGTGGTCCCGTCAGACCGTCAATTTTCGAAACCACACACACAAAAAATCCTATATAAGCGCACACGGGATGAGTGCAGCCCGCCACCATATGGCGCACAGAATAAAAATCACGTAGGGTCTAATGACCCCATCTCTTCAGACCATGGGAGGGTTAATCTGTAGAGAGAATGCTTGCATTGATTCAATTTTTCAGCTGGTACTTGCCAATCACAGGTAAAAGCTGACACAAACTGATCTGTTCTGTGCAATTATCTCCAAATCAATTCAGGATCTCACCCAGTCCATTAAAATAAAACCTGACATGACCCATAATTAAATACAGACTCAGGGCTGCTACCGAGGTGTGAAGACAATTGAACTCGGCGCACAGGCAGAAAGAGGTAATAAAGAAATAACAAAAATAAATGGGAACATGGTGAAAAGTGCAAAATCAGGAGGCAAAGTATTCATGTTTATGGATTATGTTCCACTTCCATTTATTCTCCAGACCATCTGCACAACCGAGTACAACACCACACCTTTCTGAACTTTTGCTTCCATTTTTTACCTCTGGACTGCCTGGACTTTCAATACTGACTTTAACCTCTATAAAAAATACACTGGGAATTAGAGAGATGACTAAATCTTCAAAGTTCTTATCTATTACTGAAGGTTGTATTTAGCCTCCATGGGAGCTCAAAATAATTCACAAAATGCTGGAAAGATTTATATCACTTCTATACCTGCATTTTGTGGATATTAAATCCTGCCACAGTGGAGCTAAAGCCAGAGGTAGTAAAGGATTGGGGTCAGAATCAGGAATGTATCACCCAGCCAACATGACATAGTACCAATCACCAAAACCTTCATTAGCAAACAGAGCAGTAGAAGATTTCTTTCAGATGTCTGAGGAGGGACTCTAGTCTGGTTCACTTAACAAAAACTCTGTCGTTTTGGTTCCCTTCTAGTCAATGGGCTGCTAGGGGCTTCAGCTATCACCACTGTTTTGCTGTAGAACAGAGGTCAGGAGAAAGGCCAGACAATTCAACAACCTTGATGTGGTTCTTTGTCAGTTCTGATTTGGTTCATGTTTCTCTCTCCACTCCTCACTTTGTTTTGGTGTCTACAGAACATAACATTGAGCACTTAGCTCCTCACATAAAAATTGTGCATATGCCCAGATATACTGCATTTGTTTGCCACATGGGCGTACTGAACCAAGAGGGCTGTAGTGAAAATATCTGGCCCTGATACATGTACTGTTACACTCTAACTGAAGCGGGTTTATTCATTTTTTTTACATAAACTTAGAAAGGCAATTGTGTACAGAGAAAAAAAAATGAAAATATGCATATTACCACATATTTAATCCAACAATTTCCTGTCCGATATGTATGATGATTCCTGGGAAGGTTGCCGATCATTTACCACAAACATAAAACCACTAAGAAGAATAAAATTTAAGCACACAGCTTTGCTCCAGCCCTTCCTTTTAAATATCTAAGATCTGAAGAGGATGAATAATGGTAGTAGTATTTTAGCTTTGAGCTGGGATCAAGGTCCACTAAAGCTGCTTCCACAGAAACACAAAAAAAGGGAGTGAAAACAGAAGACAAAAGATTAAACAACAAACCCGTATCAGCTCATAAGAAAGGAAAGCAAGATAACAAAAAAGAAATGGAAATGTCTACAGTGGTGAATTTTTGCTCTGCTATTTGCCGCCACCTCATTGGACCAAAAGGACCATTTCAATTATTGAATGAGAGGGAAAGGGATAGCAGGAGGGAGTGGGCAGTAGGGCTAAATTGGAAAATATTAAATTCTGGCAGGCACAAGAAAAGCAATCCCTGTTGCTTTATGTTCTGCCTCTAAAATTAATAAATGCAAAGAAATCTAGTTGAAAAATTAATTAGTTCCTTAAATATTATAATCCTTTATCTTTCAACCAATAATATCTATTGCCATTATGAAAAAAAATATCATAGGAGCAAACTGTAGCTGAGGTGAAGGGAGATTCAAGTTGATGTAAGATAAGAAACAGCTGTGATCACCCATGACAAGCCTTATTGAGCTCTAAATATGAGACCAAAGGCTATCCTAATTATTGAGAGGTTGCAGCACTATTTCCCAAGGGTAAACTACACTACACACCTTCAATAAATGTAATAATAAATGAAATAATTCTAGAACACTGACTCCCTGATAAATGGAACTAATACATAGAAATCAAATTAAATCTGAAATTACACAGCAAATTAGGAAATACAGGGTATTTCACAAGAAATAAAATGTTTTTCAGGCTGTTTGTCATGAACATTGCCTCATAAGACTGAGGATTTCTGTTTTCTTTCTTGTAATCCAAAGAAGAAACAGAAACTGACATCAACTAATAACTCAAGCTATTTTCTTATCAATTATTTAGATGAATATTAGAAAATCATTGTTGGCTGTTCTATCACTTTGGCTTTTTTTAAATAAAACAACTTGGTGGCAAGGAAAAAAAAAAATAAATAAATAAAATAAAATAAGACTGAGGATGTAGAACATATTATAATCATTAAGCTTCATCAAAACAGATCAGTACCGGCGTGTCCAAAGCATGAAGGACTCCCAACCACAAACAAAGAATGGTACAAAGTTGCCCTGCAAACACAGGTGGTTGGTGCAGATGGAGACTTTTTTCATAACTAGAAAAACAAATGTCCTTAAATATTGACATGAGAAATGTTAGGGACCCGAGTAACTCCCCCCTTACAAATCATGCTTTTTTATTATTATTTCGTATTATATGGGACCATAAAGACAAAGCACAAAAGCAGATCTGGGTGCATTCAAATCTGCATTTAATAAAAAAAATCAATCAGAAAATGTGTTTCGTTAATATTGTAAGGCAAACCATCAACTGTGTAGGGTATTGTAGTTTAGGGATGTGGCCTGAGCTACTAAAATCAATTTCATGATCCACCAAGACGTGGACATTTATGATGCAACAGACCCAGGTCCTTTGGCTCCAAAGGAAAAATGAATTGAAAAGAGCCACACCATTTGCAGGCTGAGTAAAACTAAACTAAAATACAACAAACATGAGGAAATACCTGACACATGTTACACTGAAGGTGGAGGGAAAACAGTTCAAGGTAACCTGCCAGTAACAATCAGGCTTTTTATCACACTTGTAAAGTGAAAGCTTCCTTTTCAACAGAAAAGATTAACGTATTTTCCGCACTATAAGGTGCACCTAAAAACCTTCAATTTCCTCAAAAGCCAACAGTGCGCCTTATCACCTTATAATCCGGTGTGCCTTATAATCCGGTGCGCCTTATATATGGACCAATATTGAGCCACAACAGGTCTAGCAACTACGGTAAGCAGCCACCAACTTAATTTTCGCCCGTAGAAGAAGAAGCGCGCGGTGCATGCTGGGATAGTTGTACGCTGGTTTGTAATCTATTAATAAAGTTTGACTGACCTATCTACCTACCGACCATCTAGAATCAGGTAGTCTGCAGGTCATTTAGCACCACGTTCTCCACGAACATGCTGTGCGCGAACGGAGAAGGGTGACCATCGTCCTCCCACGCCCCGGCCCAGTCGCAGAAGGCTCTCCTCGCCAACCGGAGTCGGACTGTTTAGTTGATATTCACTTTAGTGCAGCTCCATCTAGTGGATGCAGCCTCTCCTGCAGCGTCTATTCTATGTGCCTTATAATTCATTGAAGGTGCGCCTTATAATCCGGTGCGCCTTATAGTGTGGAAAATACGGTAAGTTAATTTTAAAGTTTTTTGCAACTTGTGAAGGACTTGCAACAATAAGGAGCTGATCAAAACCAGAGATTTCACGGTATGGATGTAACATTCAACTTTGAAGATAATTGACAGAGATTTCCACACATTACAAACAACAAAACAAAGACACTGGACCACCAACAGATAACTGAGCTCCACATGTGATCCAGTGAGTTCGGGTCTATGTTGCCTAGCGGATCCTGATCACACTTCATCTGCTGTGGGACACAGAGCTAATTTGGCTTTAGTTGAAGATTACTTTAGAGATTTTGGATTCACTGTTTATTTTCCTCTTTGTGTGATTTTTCATCTTCAGTTTTAGTTGAACTAGATGTCTATCAAAAATATCTACTCACAATTTTTTTATATTGCAGGTTTTTGAATTGTACTCAAAGTGCTGATTGCACCTGACAATTTCTTTTTAGTATCCCTCTAAATAAATAGGTAAGAATTTATTCTACAGCATTTCATGTTTAGAAGCACCTTCAATGTGATCAGATCTATGAATCATGTTTGCTGGTTTGAACATCTGTGAATCAGAGCTTGAAAATGTCAACATGTATCTATCAGTCAGTTTCAAGATGATGGTTCTGACATCATCAAGTTAACTGCTTAATTAAAAATAAAAACAAGTTCATCTGCATTAAACGTCACAAAGTCAACATTGTATCTGGGTCCATTTGTGCCATGAACTGTAAGAAAATATTGAAAAAAAAAAAACATAAAAGGAAGACAGCTAACGTGGCATATGACTCATCTCACAGCAGCCAGGTTTATTTTTAATCCAACATGTCTAGGATGTTTTTTTCTAATCTCAAGGTAACTAAATCATATAATTAAGAAAAAAGTCACATACAGTATCTAAGCCTCTTGTGGCTTCCCAGATTAAGCCACAATGAATTGAGATGAGCTTAAACTCTTTCCAGCATACTCATTTCCTGTTAGTTTTTCTCCTTTATGCCTTCTTCTACCTTGCTCTGTCACTTTGATCCTCCCCTTTGGCTACTCTGAGAAACTAAGTCATTATGAGCTGCTGTTCTGCTGCTGCTGGAGATGGAAAATCTTTATGTTTTCAGAAAGTGAAGGGAACCAAGCTTCTATATTCTTTGACTAAGCATCCAAACGATGCTGCTTTTTTTCTTAACATTGCTAACACACAAAAGTTTCATGTGCATGCACCCGCTAACACAAACACATAACATCTGCTTGTTAAGTTCACACACTGACAAAGTTGCTTTTGTTCCGACCTCCACTACGTGTGTGATGGGCGGAGGGTAAAATAATGAATCATTCCCTCTGTTAAAGTGGTGTTTGACAAATTAAAATAAATGATTATGGTGAAACACAAACATCTCTGTGACATATGGGAGCTTAGAGTTGCTCTGATAAAAAAAAGAGAATTTTTTTTATCCACTGTCAGAGGACCCTCCTGGTCCTCTGACAGTGCTCTTCACAACACTCAACTCCTCAGTAACAAGAAACTGAAATATTCACTGTCTCTCCTGTCACTCCTCTGCACAGATCACTGCTTCTGTTTGATCAATCTGGGCTTCATGTGGCCCTGACAGTGGAAGAAAGGAGAGTTCTAATTCTCCTCATCCCGCCTGTCCTCTTAAAGCTGCTGGCTATCACAGCTGATTCACGTCCATCTGCCACAGGCCGCAGAGCTAATTAAAAGTGGCAGCTTGCACTTCTCAGCCTGGGCTCCGGGTCACAGCTAAAACACATAGCAGTGTCTGCGGCTCTGAGATGTCCAACAAACTCTACGTGTTCAACGCTCAGAGGCCATGTAGAAATATTAGGAAAAGCGTGAAAAATATTTTGAAAGTGGACGGAGAAGAGTGGCAGAGCTGCAGGGAGAGAGCAGCAAACATGAGGAAGATTCTCACTGGATGAAAATCTTGAGACAAATACCACAGATCTCATATCACGGTATTTATACCATGATCTAATTAGCTAAAATGAGCTTGTTCAGATGGGTAGCTGGAATCATACTTATAAAGCAGGGAGAGGAGCTGTTCAGTGGGCATGGAGTCAGTTGAGTTGATCAGGAATCTGATCAGGTTCATCTCCCTTTGGAGGGACTAAACATCTCCTCTCATCTGGGAATGCTTTGGGTTAAGAGAAGAAAGACAATGGATGGACAAACAGATGGGTGGATGATCTAATTGCATATATATTTTGTTTTTTGGTTTGTTTAAAACTAGTTTCTTCTAAAGATGCTTAGAGGTGCATGTTAAGAAATTACAATAACATCAAAAAGTTATTTTGCATCAGGATTAAAAAGTAAAATGTAATATTTAGACGTATTACACACTTTGAAGTGTTTATATTGTAAATATTTTGAGTAAGAAAAATATATTTTTACATTAGATAAATAATATTGAAATGTCCCTATAATGTACAGTATATGCATTCAAACAGTTGGCTGGGGCTCCTTTTTCATGAATTACTGCATTGGTGCAGCATGGCATGGAGGCGGTCAGCTTGTGGTTCTACTGAGGTGGAATAGAAGCCCAGGTTGCTTTGATAGCTGCCTTCAGCTCACCTTCATCGTTGGCTCTCGTGTATCATCTTCCTCAGCAGCACCTCTCAGACTCTCAACACGTCTCAGGTCAGACTAACCAAGCACAGTACCACCATGGTTACTGAGGTAGCTTTTATTACCTTTGGCAGTGTGGGAAGGTGCCATCCCTGGTGGGAAATGAAACCAGGATCTCAATACGGGTTCTCAGCAGAAGGAAGCATGAAGTGCTCTAGAATTTCTGGTAGACAGTTGGGGTGACAGTGGATTTCAGAAAAGCCAGTGAACCAATACCAAAGCAGGGAGAGGAGCTCATGTCCCTCTCCCTGGAACATGACTCCAGGGAATGACATGGATGACATGACTCTAGAACAGGCCTCAGATGCATCTCTATTTAACACACCTGAGTCAAATAATGAGGTCATTAGCAGGACTCTGGAGAACTTGACTGCACTTAGGAGGTGATGTAGCTATTGAATTCAAGTGTGTTGGACCAGGGAGATATCTAAGAGTTGCAGGACATCAGCCCTTGAGGACCAGGATTGCCCACCCCTGCTCTAGAAAGTCATCAGTGGTTGGAGAAAATTCACAAAGAACTTCAAGGAACTTATTCTGTGCCTCTCTACTCTGCCTCCAGATTCTATTACCTTAATTTAAACAAAAAAGAAGCAATATTTATTTTCGCCTGAAAAGAGGTCTTCGGGCCTCTATGCAAGATTCCAGGCTTTAGTTTTTCCTCCTTAGTCCATGTAAGACACTACTGAAGCTGAATCCTGTCCATGGGGGGGGGGAGAGACCCACATTCTGGATGCGACCAGTGTGTGATTTTGAAGTACTGACTTCAGGAGGACTTCAGCAGGACTCGGCTTGTGAATCTTCCCCAAACTTCTGGAGCTTTGCTTCATGATGCTTTCTGGGCTGCAGTTCTGTCTGTTGCTTCTACATCTTCTTCTAGCACATTTTTCCTTTGACTAACACACACCCGCAATCTCTGTTGTTGCCTTACCTTCATACAATAAAGGCACCTAACAGTAGAATCCATTAATATTACTTTTCTGTAGGCTGAAAATTTTGTCTTCAGCCGAGCTTCCTTTCCACTCACCTTCCCCACTCAGCTCCTTCAGACTAGCATCAGCAGCAATTAGCAAACACCTGGTGGGACTGTGTGTCTGCTGACCTCATCATAGAAACTACATGCGATCATAATTAGTCAATCAGAATACATGTCCCGATGAATCTTGTTTGTCAGATTAATTTTGAAAATAACCTTTAAGTAAATTTTAAATGTACTTTTCATGAAGCCCACATTTCTTTCTTTAAAAATTGTTTTCCTATTTTTTTACTTGCAAATGTCATTTTTACTGGCAAAAAGTGGAATATCATTATACTTAACCAAAATCAAGACTTTCAAATATCCATCTGTGTGTAATTATTTATATAAAGTGTTTCACTTACTGATGAAGTTCAAATAATAAATGGACTTTTCAATAACATTCAGATGCATTGAATGAATCTATAAAACGCTCCTAAGACCGGTGGTAAACAGCTTGGAGAAACTTTGTTGTGATGACATACTGAAGGAAGAGAGTTGGAAAGGGCAGGATGTTGTTTAAGAGGCAGAGGCCAATTTCAAGGCAATAGATATAGCTACGATGCGTAGTCAGATTTCTTTCTGAAGAAAGAAATCTTTCTCACATGCACAAGGGTTTTAACCCTTATGCGTTAAAGCGTAGAGGACTATGGCAAATGATACACGTTTTACGTATGTGGGTCGGTTGCATTTCTACATATAAGGGTTAAGCTGTTTTTGACAGCATTTTCATAACAACTGAAGGTGACACAGTTACTGGATTGTGGTATAAAATAGCAATATATGAATCACTTTGTGAGTCATTCATGAAAATTAATAAAAATAAGAGGGAAGATAAAATATATATATGTAAAGAATCTCTGAGTTTTACTTTTTAAAGCAAATTCTTCCAATAAGTGAACATTTTGATTATATTGTAATCTATGTTGATGTACGCCGAGTTTCAAACTAGTGTTAGTGTGAAATCATTTACTGTGATTTTGTATTTATTAAGTAAATACAAAACAGGAGTCCTGACCTTAGCCAGCTGACCATTAGAGTACAACAATAGGTGGGGGAGGGGCAACCCTCACACAGAGGATGTTAATCCTTCCAGCTCTTTGTCTGGCATATAATAAAAGGATTTAAGACTGCAAGGACAGTGTGGTGGGAAATTGTAGCAGGTTGGAAGCAGCAACTTTGAAAACTCTTGGCATGTCTTGATATCAGTTGGAGTGTGGCTTTGGAGATGACATCGCAAAAAAGACTGGGAGATTAGAGCGGAGTGAGTGAGAAGAAACAGCTTTCTCTGCTTTCGATGACCAGTTTGATGGATGGGGAGTTTGCAAGCCTTCACCAACCTCCACTGAGTATAAGAACAGGGAAATGGAGACAATGGAGACGTGTGTACGCTGGTTATGCAGAGCAGCATTACAGGCATTACAGGCATTGACATAAATCTTGAGCACACAGACAGCGGGACAGGGCTAAGGAGTCATGCATATCGGATCAATAAACTTCATAAATGACATCAACATGGTCACCACAAAGACAGCCAAACGCCAGACACCATCTGGTCATGTCGCACCAGATTACGGGATCAGACAATATAACCTTACACACAAACACTACAGCACCCAGACAGTCGTACATGGTGAAATGTGCAAATATTCACTCCATTGTCTTCCACCACGCATAAGCATGCTCAGAGATGCTCAAGTCGAACCGAACTGGCCTGCAGAGATGTCCGAGTGCATATCTACATGTTACATGTTACATCTAAATATTACACCTCTGAAGTTAGGCAGTTTATTCAGGAACACAAGTTCATGGATTCTGAGCCACATTTGAAGCAAGAAAGAAACTGTAAAAATAACAGAGACTATGCAAGTATGAGAACCAAGTAACATGAAGAATAAATTAGAGGTAGAAAAGAGTGAGTTAAAAGACGCAGCAAAAGCAAGAGGTTGGTTGACACATTTCTTGCCGAGACAAGAGGGGAATTGTGAAGAAAACTGTAAATTAGTCTTTTCAGTGCAGAGTCAAAGGAAGGAAGTGTTGAGCATGAATCATGGTGTGTCAGTGGCTCCAAGCAAATCAGAAAGAGAATATTTAATTTCCAACTACATGAATGCCTACATCCTGATCATATTAACACTTCAGATGGAAAACTAGAAATTCAGTTATTTCTATGACTTACTGAAGGTCAGGTTTTGGAGGCAACAGCTTAAGCAGAGATACCCAGACCTCCCTCTGACCTGCTACTGAATTTCCTCAAACTCATCTCAGAGAACTATGAGGAATTCAAGAGTTAATTTAATTTACAATAAAACAGAACTTCTTTTCATTGGCACTAAATCAATACTAAGTAAACTACATAACTTCTCCATTCTGGTTGATAACTTCTCCATCTTTCCCTCCCCTCAGGTCAAGAGTCTGGCTGTCATCCTCAACAGCAGCCTCTCCGTCACCTCATGTCAATAGTATAATTTCATCTGCCTACTTCCATCTTTGAAATATTAATTGTCTGTGTCACTCTTCACTCCACTGGTCCACTGTCTGGTAACTTCCCATTCAGATTACTGTAATTCTCTTCTCTTTGGCCTGTAACAGAAAACCTTCCATGAATTACAACAGATTCAAATTCAGCTGTTCATATCATCACACAAACCCCTCAATCCATCACATCACACCTGTTTTACAACAGCTCCTTTGGCTTCCATCTCATATCGCAAGAACTACAAAATACTCCTCACCTTCAAAGCTGTCCACAACCTCACCCCTCCATATCTTTTGGACCTCCTTCACATTGCTACACCTGCTCAGACAACAGATTTGATGTATACCTGTCAAGTTTTGGATTTGAAAATACCAGAAAGTTTTTGCTGGCCAGTGCTACTGTAAGAGTGGAGGGGACCATAAGAGCCGGTGGGGTGGGACATTATTTTATAATATGGGGAATTTACAGGAAAATATGGGTAAAATATGGTAGTTTTCTGACTAAAACAGGAGACTTGACAGGTATGTGTCATGAAATGCAGTAGTAGAGGGGTGAGGGAGACGCAGAGGACCCAGGTTATGGTGAGAATGAAATGAAGATTTAATGAGGTGTACAAAAATCCAGGCAGCACAGGCAAGGAGCTCAGAATCTGGTAGTAACTGGTAATAGGTACTCAAAATGGGAACAATGACAACAGACTTGACACGACTAGACAACTAGACAAGGACCCAACAAGGAACAATAAATAGGTGGGATTAAATACACAGAGGGTAATCATGGAAACGAGACACAGCTGGGAGCAATCAAGGAATAGACAGGACAACATGGAGACTCAATAGATACAGAAACCTAAACAAACACACAGGAAAAAAAAACAATCCATATAGTATGATCTGCTGACCAATAAATCCCCATACATATCTTCACTTTCTTAACTCAAATTTTGCTATGTGTTGACCGATCTTAGCTTCATAGTTCTTTGGCATCTTTCTCTGCCCAGAGCTAATTTATTTTTATATGTTTACCCTGGTTTGGATCACAAAAATTAATATAAGTTTCATGAGTCACATGGATGAAGACTACTGAAAATAAGTTGCAAGAGCGATATATGGCCTGTCAAGAAAACTGGCATGAACTTGTGAGATCTCTCTAGGTACACGCAGAAAGCAGGGTAAAGGCCTGAGGAATAACAGTGATCTTGTATATTGATTTAAGGATGATTAAAGAAAAAAAATACAAAATACATATGTGTGTAGTAGTTGGAATGATTGAGGATTTGTAATTACGATGTCTGTAATGAATAATTGAAATATATAATTTGTATTCATGATCTGTAATAACAGTGACAACTTAATTGTTGTATGATTTCATTTGTATTCATGATCTGTAATAACAGTGACAACTTAATTGTATGATTTCAGATAATGACAAAACAAGTTGATTATGTTTCATGGTACATTATAAGAGGACTGTAGATTTGAGTACATGAGAAAGGAATGAACTGTGTCACAGGCAGTACACTGAGCTGGGCGGAGGTCCCAGAACAACTCCAAAAAAGGCAATAACGGCTAAATAGCCGACGGGAAAAAAGAGAAGTATTGGAAAAGAGTTGCAGCAGTCAGACAAGAAAAATTTGGGTATTTCCAAATTCAGGGTGGAGCGAGGTTTGGGGAGGACGGGTACTTTCCGATGAGATACTCGGGAAGGATGAGTCATTAGACCTCTCCCACACACAACCATGAACCAAGAGGGTTTAAAAGCCAGCGAGCTGGGGAGGAAACCGTTCTTTGTCCGCGGCGCTGAGGAGGAGACAACGAAAGGGCGCAGACTGAAGATCAGCAGAGGACCACACCCTGGGACCGAGGGAGAGTTGAAACTTCGCGCCGCAAAGAAGGGACAAGATCCATCAGCCCCCAGCCTTGGTTTCTGATTCGGCTGACCCCTCTGCCTCCACCCAATGATCCGTATACTACTGTGGCGGACTTGGAGAAAAGACAAAGGTCACTGAGTGATGAAGATCCTGTTCGTTTAATGGACAACGGACTGATCGACTTTGTTTCTTTTCTGAAAAGAGAACTTTGCTCCGTCAGGACAGAGTCTCTGACCAAGGACATCTGAGGACCTCAGCTGCCAAGATCAATTTGCCACCGGGTGTGAGTTGAACTGCCCCCAAAAGCCTCGCTTAGTGGTACTAGTGACACAGGTTAGGGTTAGGAAAGAGAGTAGGTTATGATAGATTTTGATTTGATTTTATATTGTCACTAATTGTAATCTCTGAAAGAAACTCTGCTTGTTATTTACCCCTGCTAACGCTTGCATAATAAATTACCTATCAAAAATTAATAGAACTTGTGGACATTGAGATTAATTGAGTGGATTTGATCATTAAAGGTTCTCTTGATAATAAGTAAAATTAACATACATGATTCCAGAGATGTGGTGGCTTCGTACTTTCCTTTGGTGAGTGTTAAAATAATGGCCCTGGGACTTAAATCTAAGTCACTAAATCCAATCTAGCCGATAACAAGTGCACGTTATTTTCAGGAGGAAAGCTACCGTTAACAGGAGTGGTTGTTGAAGCTATGCGGCAGTGAGGGCTACTCTGTCGACTGTTTCTCAACTGAAAAGGGCCGTAACTTCTGGATCTGAAGGTAGTTAGAGCTAGACGAGTTTTCTCCGCCGCCAGTTTAAACAGAATTTCTCTAGTAAACCTATGGAAGGGTAAGACCCAGGTTTCAGGGATTTTCCGGACCTGTTAGACAGAGGACTGGTCAGTAGTCAGTCAGTGGTGAGATTAAGGCGTGGTTGGCTATTGCAGAATAACGAACAGGCCTTAACATGAAATGTGATCATTTGATTATCAATATTTGGCCACCTAAAAATGAAACAAATGATAAAAATAGTCTGTTGGCTTATACCTAGTCCACAAATTTAGCATTCTCACGAGATGGTTTTTGTTGTTGTTTATTTGTTTGTTTTTGTTTTATTTTTATTTTATTTTATTTTTTGCAGTGAAGCAGGTCAAGGCTAAGTAAATATACTGGTCTGGCAGAAAACACCTTTTCAATGCATACAGATTTTTTGAATGGAAACATAATTGCAGTTCACCATCAGTGAGCTCCATGAAGACACTAAGCTACATTTACTAAGCTTCTAGATTAGGTTTAATCTCTTCTTGATAATGTCCTTAGTCAATTGTAATGAAAATGGTCAGTTATCTAAACAGCTTATTATTCATGATAACTGCCATACAACAACTTCCAGAGCACAGTAATTAATACAGCGCTGAGGGATGAGAAACACAAAATTCAGGTTTTACCTAAAGCTATGTTTTGTTAGATGCAAAGAGCACTCAAAAATATGCATGTCAGAGTAAAATTGTTTTAATTTTATTTGGGATTAATAAAGTCTTTTTGAAGTGAAGTTTTAAATTTTTGAATTGAATTGAAAAGCAGTATGAGTATGTACTGCAGAGTGAGGAAGGAAGGAGTTAGATAAAAACAACTTACAATCGGTTGTTGGGGATGATCTTATGTCCGTCTTTGTACCATGTGACCAGGGGTTGGGGAAATGAAGCCAGCGGAGGTGGGCTGATGATGACGGCTCGGCCTTGAGTCGCTGTCTTTCTCTGCTCCCCAGAAGTGAAATTTCCCAAAACTTGGAAAAAACAAAAAGAGAAAGGGTTAACTCACCATAGGAATGATATAAACGTCTATTGTAACAATAATACACTAATGTTAGATTCTAACATTAGTGTATTTGTTGTCCTGGTAAATAGCCTGAATGAATATCGATGTTGTTGGTGTGCAGACAACAAAGGAGATTTGGAATAATTTTGAGCTCGACAGTGCAATTTGTTTTCAAGATTATGTCAAATCCTTTTCAAGATTATGTCAAATCCTTTCAAGATTATGTCAAATCCTTTTAACATAATAATGCAAATTATGTTAAAAGTAATCGGTCACCAATCTAATGTTTACTAATATCTACAGTAGACCCCCACCTATTTGCAGTCAAATATGCACAGATTTTTCTGTGGAACATAACTACAGAAGCTGAACTCCCTAGAACAGTGGTCCCCAAACTATGGCCCGCGGGCCGGATCCGGTCCGCCTCCACATTTGGTCCAGCCCCCTGAACAATACCATAGAGCATTTAGATTTTATTTTCATATACCGTATTTTCTGGACTATAAGCTGTTACTTTTTTTCTAAGCTTTGAGCCATGCGTAGCATATAGCCATGCTTAGCTTTGAGCCATGCTTAGCATATATGCACCAGGCTATAAGCCCGGTGAATATGGATTTTTCTTCAACCACCAGGGGGCTCTTTAGCAGGGAGTGAATCATTGGAAGTCAAAATTGGAAATAAAAGAAAGCGCCCATTTAAACAGAATTAGGTTTTAATAGGGAATTGAAATTTGAGAATGTTGTTGATCAGTTAAATAGCATTGAGGGGAAAAAGAAGATTTTTCGTTTTCATTATGAGAATTTGAGGTATAGATATTAGGATCCAATAGATGGCAGTAGTGCAACATTAATGGATGCAAGCTGCCATTGAAATCTAAAGAAGAAGAAGAAGAAGAAGAAGAAGAATGTGCCCATTTTCATTTAGCACATGCTAGTAGCAGACACGAAGGATCAGCACTTTTACTGTTACAGTTACCATTCAGAAACTATCGTAATCAGTTCAGTTAAATCTAAACTTGGCAACTTTTTCTTTTTCAACCCTAATAAATGTGATATTCAATTGATCTGTTATGACTCAAATGTTGGGTGTCTGCCCCCCTCTGCTGCGTGCTCCTGCATCGTTGTGGAAAACATAGAGCGGCAGAGATATCTGCGGCTTATAGCCCGGTGCAGCTTATAGTCCGGAAAATACAGTATTTATTTCATAAATAGTGTTATTTCCTGGATTTTTTCTGTGAAGAACCCAGAGAGGGTTATTTGGTTATTATTTATTTCATTAATAGTGTTATTATTTATTTCCTGAGTTTTGTTCTGTGAAGAACCCAGAAAGGGTTATCTGATTGTGCTTTCTGGAAAACAATACATTTTTACATTTAGGCACTCCTGCAATCGTCACACTTTTTCTGTCACAAACTGACTCCGGCCCCGCACCAGAGAAGGGAAAAGTTATGTGGCTCTCACAGGAAAAAGTTTGGGGACCCCTGCCCTAAAGCAACGATACTTGACATGTTTGCTAGGCACCCAATCCAGGAGCACAATTAATTTTACTTGACACTGATTGGCTGTATACCAATGAGTGACGATAAGGATGATTGGAGATGTTAGTTGTGCTAAGATTTTTTCCACTGCTTGTATTATTGCATATTAAGGTATATTTTGTGTTTGACCAATTAAAATAGGCAGTTATAAGGATCTAATGGGGGTCTAAGTAATGTATTTAGAAACCACATTCTAAAATCATTATTTTAGGAGGATTTTAAAATGTGAATTTCCTTTTACCACATTCAAAGTGCATCAGCAATGCCACACAGTTGCTCTCAAAGCCACATTGGCACTCCATAGGCAGTGAAACATCAGACTGAGTCTGTCTGACATTTTGTATGTTAAGAAAAAAATGAAAGAAGAGTGGCATAAATAAGCCGCATCGATATAAATAATTTGCTTGATCAGTTAAAATCAATTCAGTTTATTTTTATAGTGCCAATTCAGGGGTGCGATATAGGGGGAAAAGTGATGACAATTCTAGGGGCCCTGACCAACGGGGGCCCTCCACAATTTAATTATTTATTTTTAGTTCAAAGAAATAAAAATAAAAAAAATCGGGGCCCTGTCAATTACAAAATTAATCATATTGTATTTTTCAAAGATTGTTTTTAGCAGTTAAAATTTAATGTTCCCACACATCCATATTTGCCCTGAACCCCCCTATCTGCGTTAAATGGTTCGTTCCTGCTTGGAGCAGCTTGAGAGTGACTCTGTTAGCAGCAGTCAGTAAGAAACACGAATGATTGTGGCAGTTACTATGCTGCTAAGAAAAGTTATAAAATCAGGTTTTCAAAAAAAAAAAGAGAGAGAGAGAGAGAAAGGCAAGAGTGTCAATTTATAATCCATTTTTTCTCCAAGAGAGGTGGGTTGACTGTGTGAGATTATCATCCATTTAGCATAATTAGCTTAGCTACAAACTACTGTTTACCTCCTTTTCACAAGCATTTAATGAATTAAGGAAAATAATTACCAACATATTTAACTTTTCCTTGTACCTTTTACCACTTAACAATAGGTGAGTCAGACAGCAGCAGTTATAACCCATGTCCCTCCTGACCTGTTTTCTCCTAAGTGAATTTAAAACTGCAGTATGTAACTTGTATATAAATATTTTTTTCACATATTTTTTTTAAAACTGTCATTACGGTAAGGTAAGGTAATTTTATTTATATAGCACATTCTCAGCAACAAGGCAATTCAAAGTGCTTTACATGAATTAAAAGGAAATACAAAAAAAGAAAGAAAGAAAGGGAGAAAGAAAGAAAGAAAGAAAGAAGGAATAGAATCAAATGTTGATCTAAAGTATGTAAACTAGGAGCTCCAGTTCAGGGTTGCTAAGTATCCTCTCGTCTAATTCCATTTCTGGGTTGGGAGAACAGGAGTCTGAAAAATAGTCTAACAATGTTGATCCAGAAGTTTCCTCTGGGCTTCTGGTCTCTGCATCTAAACTGTCGAGTTTATCAGAAACTCGACAGTTTCTGATAAAATAAGCTAAAGAGTGACTAATCTAATTCCTTTCCTGAGTTAAAGTGAGTACTCCACAATTCCAAATCCTTTTCTGGGCTAAAAGCAATACAAACCAAGCTGATTCTGATTCCATTTCTGGGCTGTATAATATTGATCTAAGTAGTGCGTACTCCACAATTTCTAATATTACTAATTGTTACAGCCCCTGGCCTCTTGAGGCTGTGCAGGCTCCCTTTTTGTTATGCAGGTTCAGCTGTGAGAGCACACCTTCCTGATTGGCTGCCTGGAGGCTGTAGGAAAGCAGCTACACCATTGGACCAGCAGAGGATTGTCAAGCCAATCAGACGTTGATGAGGCCCACCTGCACCCTATAAAAGGCTCCTGAATCCATTCCTCTAGTGGGGTAGCTATTTTGAAGAGATTTTGTGAAGCTGCCTCCCCTTGTTTGGTAGTTGCAACTGCTTTAGGCAGGTTTTAAGCTAGTTTGGTCTTTGCTTGTTCCTGCTTGTCCAGTTCAGGAATTTTGACTTTGCTCTAGTTAACTACAAGTTAGAAGCTCGTGTTTGGGAGGCTTGGTGCTCTCCTTAGCATTCCCTTTGTGTGTGTGTGTTTTTTTTTTTTTTTTCCCCTTTTGGTTTATTTTGAGTTTACTTTGAACTGACTTGTTTGGACATTTTGTAACTTTAATTTGCACCTGACATTCTTGAGTTTGTTAATCCCTTTTGTTTTGCATTAATTGGGTTAAATTGTATTGTTTTGTGAAACTTTATTTTGTAATAAATCATTTTACTTTACACTTTCGCTCTGGACACGTTTTATGTTACCGCCCCTGGACCCCTAGACCTTGGGGGCGTAACACTAATACACTAAAATAATCCTTCTCTGGGTTAAATAGGGAGTACTCCATCAAACCAATACAAAAAAGAGGAATGTACACACTAGGGCAGATGGCAACATTCAGACAAAACAAAGGGGCAAAACAAAGACATGATTGAAGATGGTGACGTCAAAGGGCCATGGAGCCAGGTGGCTGTGACCTCTGGCATAGTACGATATAGGTGTTTTATTATCAAGGAATGATGTCCTTAGGAGCGCTCAGTTCCACAGCTCCATGGAAACAGGAAGGGGTAAAGGGGGAAGAGCGTTGTGCTTACATATCTTCAAGGAGATTGGACATATGTAGCCCTTCCAAGGCCACACAGGAAAAGCCAATTCAGAAACAGAATGTCTTAGGTCGGGAAGATTATAAATTTAAATCTTCCCTAAAGTCTTTCCGATACATCTCAGTTCCCAGTCATCCAAATTAGTTTGGTTGTTCCACTGAACCAAAACTAGCAACTTCTTCAAGATCGATTCCAACTCATTAGTGAGTATTAGAGTCCTTGTCTCTGTCCACACCAACAGTCTGAGTGTTCGCTAGTTCGGCCAAGTCCATCACAAATTTGTTGATAATCCAGGAATCCACAAGCTCCAAACAGCAGAAATCATGTTATGAATAAATCCAGGGTGAATCCCGCCAGGTGTGTAAAAAAAGACAAGAGGGCTCTCCTGTGCCCAGACTTCTCGTCGAAAATTTGATCAATTGCATTGAGAGACCGGTTGACCAGATCCATAATTTGTAGATTTGGATGATGTGCAAAGAAAGGCTCCAAAAATATAAAAAAAGACAGGGCAGCAGGGCAGACCAAGGGCAGGGAGGGAGCAGAGGAAAAAAGCGTCCGCCTTCACCGAGAGCAAGAGAGAAAAGTTATTTTGTGACAGTATGGTATGAGAGATAATCTGTGAAAAATCTATTCCCTCTGCCTTCTCCCAGTGCTAGAAACAACCTATCAGTGGCAGGAGAGTTTTAGTGCTGTCAATCACAATCTCATGTGATGCTGCTCATCCTTCGTCCCCCTCGATTTGTGCTGTGCTGCAGCTAACTAAACTGAAAAAAATTCAGTTTAGTTAGCGTAGCTACAATGACAGCAGATAAACGGTTTCTTGTAATGATAAGTTGTTTCTCCACCGTTAGCACATTATCAGTGAGTGAATGAGGATAATTGACAGTGCTAAGACCATCCTCTTGGTTCTGATTGTTGTTGTTTTTTTGTCAGAATGGTGTATTACTTTAGCTAACAATAGTAGTTCAGGTGGAGGAGATTGAGCTTTTCACAGATTATCTGTCTCTTAACAAACTGCTACAACATTGTGACAGCTTTAATAAATATGGAGAAAAAATATTTTTTATTAAAGTTATGTACTGCAGCTTGAATAAAATGCAACTACATATCATTTTTGAGAAGTCTGGATTGTTTTATGTGTAGTTGCACATTGCTTTTGACTGTTGCTCATGGGGAGAGACATTTTAGTAATCTAAAACTAAGAAAAAATTTAAGCAACCTACTTGCATACTGGATGTGGATTGTTGTATGTTAAATTCATGAGCAGTAAATATTGTACTAGTTATCAGTATTGAACCAAAGAAAGCAAGTCAGATGCAAGTCTTTAAAATTGTGAAGGTTTTTATGGGTCAAATAGACTCAAAAAATTGTAACAGCAGCTGCGCAGGGGGGCCCAAACAAATTTTTTGTCAGGGGGCCCACGATTCCTGGCGGCACCCCTGTGCCACTTCACAACAAATGTTATCTCAAGGCACTTTACAAAAAAATTATTTCAATTCAGTCGTACATACATTTTAATTGGTCCTAGTTATCAAACAGTACAGCATACTCGATTAATTATTCTAAGTACATAAAGTTTCTATTTAAGCATAGAAATATGTCGATGGATTCATTCCTCCTGGACGAGTACCTAGAGCTTGTGCTGTGTCGTCAACTTTACAGCAATCCTTCATATTGAGCAGGCATCAACCAATCCTTACTGGTTGGTCAGAAAAAGCCTTGCATTTTTTGATTACAAAAGAAAAAAAGAATTAGGACAAAGTCTGTGTTCGAAGTGAAAAAAATAACAACTGAATACACATGCTATATATCTAGCCCCCGTTCTGTTTTTTTCATTAATGTATAGCTTTTCTTTAGGAACTCAAAATACAAATGAAGTTAGTAGTTCAATTCCTGTGTGTTTAGCACTTTTATTAAGTTGAGTTTTTTTTGTTTTTTTTTGCAAAAGTGCTATAAAATGTGTCATTGTTGCTGTTCAGGAGCAGACAAGGACAGTATCAGCTGTGACTGTGGAGTTGTAAAAGAGGGACAAGATGATCCGTCATAAACTGTAGGAGTGAGGAGAAGGAAATGAATGTATAGTGTTATATCAACCTGTTCAGACCAAAGTATAGTGATCCAAACCTGAAACCAGTCTAAAAACCTATTCATTTGGTTCGTTTAGCTTTGGAGCTTGCTGTGACTTTTATAAGCTGCATGTTTAATAGGCTTTTGTTGACTTATTTTTATTTTTAATTTTGTCATTGAATACATTATCAAAATAATAGTTTTTATCATTGAAAAAAACAACCCAGTTTTTCATACTGCAATTAAAGTTCTTATGCTTTATCATGGTTCCACTTTCTTACATTGCGAGGTAGAATAAAAGGTCTCTAAACACCCAGCCTCCCCTGGTGGTCCCTGACCTGCATGAATACTAGGAGTCCATTGTACATCCAGACTGTCCTAATTCCAGCCCCCTTATTTACTATAGAGTTTTTGCTGTACTAAAATCAACTCCTCACTGGGATTGTATTTTATTTTACTGTGTAAAATAATTCCCTACTGAAGTATGAATGAAAAGGAATATGAACGCCATAAATCTGGACTTCCATTAAAAATATCCTGTGGACCCTTTTAAGACGAAATAATAGAAATGGGTTCTAGGATAAACGTTGCTCACCAGGTGAAGCTAGACAGTTAAAAAGTTGGAAACATTATTCTATTCAAATATTATTTAGCAATTGCCTATTAAGAATGTGGTGTAACTGCAGAGCAATGTACACAGCTGCAATTATGAGTAGAGTTTAGATTAATGCGTGCATGTTCATATACTCACAGGCAACTTGTACCTCTGTTCTCCTGTGTATTACAGCCCCCATCCTGTTCCTCACCATGCACTGATACAAGCCAGCATCAGCCCTCTGCAGAGATGGCACAGACAACCTAAATGACAACAGAGATAAAGAAGATAGCTCTGAGACTGAGTGCATTTCTCAGAATTGTGGAAAAATAATAACAAAAGGAAGCTTCTAGGAAGTAGAAGGAGGTCTGTTTGGGCGTTTGCATCCATGACCTTGATAGAGGAAATAGATTGGCCCTGTGGTTGCTGGGTTGCATCTCTTTATGTTTTGTGAGAACAAACATATGTGGGTGCTTGAATATTTTGGGGTTTTTAACTGTGCCCATGTACTTCTTCTGGAGAAGGGCTGTTAATAGGGTTTTAATGCACAGCACCTCACTAATGGAGGAGCTGGCATCAGATCTAGGTTGCTGCCATGCTGGACAAATGCACAGACACAAGAGCACATAGACACACACATGCACGCAGAAGCTGGATAGACACAGTCAAACTGGACACCACTTTGGGGCTCATTATGAATATCAGGACAGCCAAGTACTTAACTCCCAGGCTGTTGAAATGTGCTGCCAACGTACACAAACACCAACACACGCACAGACAAGCAAGCACGCATGTACATCAAAGCCCCAGAGACAGCTCGAATCAGGAATGACACATTACGCAGCAATTCTAATCCAGAAACAGATTTTCATGTTGGAAGCCGTCTAATACTGAATCTTTCCATCTCTGTCAGCCTACCATTACATTCCAATCATATATGTAAAATGGCTTTTTAGGACACAAAATACAGCCACATTTGAAACCAGATATTTACATACACCAAATAAAAAGACACAAACACATTTATTCTCACTGTCTGAAGTTAAATCTGACCAAACCTCTGATGTTTTAGTTCATTTGGAGTTATCCAAAGTATTTGTGTTTCCTAAATGCCAGTAAACTTAGCAAGGATATTTTATATATATATATTTTTTTTTTAACTTTCCTTGAATTCAAAAGTTTACATGCATTAGGTCAGTATCCAGGACAACATTTTAAAATGTATGTTTTGGGTAAATCCTTTTGGGCTACACACTTTTTTTAAAATATGAACTTTATGTGAGTGTGACAAGAAGACAGTTAAATTAAAGGCAAAGGAGTCTGCTGTTTTTATTTTTGTTTTCACAATATGTTGGAGAAATGGCAAACATGTAGAAGCCAAGTACCTAGAGGCCAATCTCTGATTGGATGAGCCTGAA
The DNA here is from genome assembly GCF_051168715.1 of Poecilia mexicana. Classification (NCBI taxonomy): domain Eukaryota; kingdom Metazoa; phylum Chordata; class Actinopteri; order Cyprinodontiformes; family Poeciliidae; genus Poecilia; species Poecilia mexicana. Next base: position 459,792 of record NW_028263370.1, on the reverse strand, counting down.
TGTCAACTTTTTGGTGTAGATGTAGCCTTTTTTGCCTCTGTGTTGCAGAAAACTATCACTGAACATCATCCTGAAAACTGGACTTGATTTCACAGATTTTAGTGCTGGGGAAGCAAAAGCTTTCCTCCCCAGTTCTTTGAGAGTGCCAGATATGATTTAAATGCCATGTCAGATGTCAGTTACAACTATGACAAAATAAGTTCAGCTGCTTTGCTTTAACTTCATGGATACTATTTTTGATCCCAATGTTATAATAGGTGGCCTGATAATGACTTTGACTCCTCAGCACTAATCATCAACTGGGGAGGCCTGGGAGATTTTCACCTGCAAGCACAATCCCCCAAATGTTCAATATTAATCAGTCATGCCCTATAAGATGCAGAAAGTCAGAAGCAATCAAGAGTAATGATGGCAGTGAATCAGCAAGGAGAAACACTCATACGCATCAAAATAGATACATATTTTTTTAGTTTAATATTTTAGTCTATGAAAGAGCTTGAAATTTAAATGCTTGCTTGTAACACTGTAACACATGCATTTGAAAATAGTTTTCTTTTCTTATTCACGTACTGATTTTGTTTCTGCTAAAAAAAATGAAACCTTTCTTATTTTAATAAAGTTGTAAAGCACTAAAAGCAAATGTCACCTCAAAGAACTTCATCAGACTTGGCTTATTAATGTCTGAGTCATATCGACCCAAAACAGTCAGACTTAATAAGACCACAAATTCTATGTAAGATTTCAGTTTTATACCTTTTAATTTCAGCTAATAGTAAAATACCAAAAAAAACGTCTTTATGTTTGTCTGACTGACTGCATTGAATCATGGACTGCAGAAATCACTAATCCTGGTTAAACATGTTAACAAGAAGGAGATCCAGAGTCACTGGGCCAGAAATTGTTTGAATGGGAAGGAAAACCAACATGTATTCATAAAATTACTGCAGTAGCTGGTCTATCAGATGTCCCATTAAAGAGATGCAAGTTAAACCACCAGGGCAGGAGTATTTTCTTTGGAACAAAAGGAATAAAGACAATAACATTTGGGATGACTACAGGAAAAAAATCCAATTAAACACAAGTACGGGGCTAGAAATACTTTCTATTGAGAGAAACTGCTAAATAAAGAAGGAATTATAGATTAAGGAGTACTTTCCACACAAAGGGAAGGAAAAACATAAATATGAAAGAAATTCTCATTGGCAACGGAAGCACCTCTAATAACAGGACACAGTGAAACTTTAGTGCACTGCTTAGGAATACTTTCTATGAAAAAAAAAAATCAAAAGATCAATGAGTTCATTTGGCAGACCTGAAGCTAACACAATTAGCATTAAAGTGCAGAGCAGTGAAAAAAACTATTATGTAACAAAAACTGTTAAAATCAAAGTGAGTAAACAATATGAAGAAAGGAAAAACAAGAACAACAAAATGAATTCTTACAAACAACTGAGCTATAAAGCACAACACAACTCATTAACTTTGAATGTTCATTGAGGTAGCACAAAGGCATAAAGGTATAAGTTATAAAGGTGAATCAGGCTTATAATTTCAGTACTAGCCACTCATTTTCACAGTGCCATGCCAATTCAGAATAGGCTCAAACTGAAGTGGTCAGAACACGGAGAGCAATCCAGTGCTAAACAATGCCTCCTGGCTTAGAAAATTGTCTGCCTACAAAATGCTGGCTCAACCTCTTTCTCCCTCAGTGTGTATGCTTTCCGAAGATTCCTCCTCTTTCTGAATGATGGGAAAAAACATTTTGTTTCACAGCTGCAGTTTTGCCAGAAGGCACTGCTTAACTTTTACCTCCAACTCACACTGGGACACGGAGACAGAGACTGAGAAAGAGAGGCGGAGAGTGAAAAGCAAAGAAATGACTCAGAAGTATCGATTGATGCTACTCCTCTTTTCCCAACACATAATATACATATTCTCATGGTGCAAATGCAACTCTATTAATCAATTTTTACAATTTGGTACTGCTGTTTAAAAGCTCTGACCTTCAAAAAGCGACTACAAAAATAGTTGGAAAGAAACATGCATTCCAGGATCAGAGAGGAATCAATATCAGAATCATGAAAACCAGAAACTGACCTGTATTGTGGTGTCCAGTCTGTGATGTTAGTGTTGTTCAGAGTCCAGCGGTACTGCAAAGGCCAGCTGCCTCCAGCTGGGCAGGTCAGCACCAGCCTGTTTCCCTCCAGTACCACTTGCTGCCCCCGTTCTCCTCCTTGCAAGTAGGGAGCAACTTCTGATGAACACAGAGAAACATGTAAAGAAACCTAGCTACGTTGCTGTGAAGATCTGCTTTGGTTATTCAGCACAAAAGAGGATATTTAAACTGCATTAATAAATAAGGAACCAAAACAAAAGATATAAGAGTAACTGATGGCAGTGAGACAGAACACAATGCACAACTTATTGTTCATTAGTAACTTTTTAACAGGTAATTATTTTAAGCTTTTATGTTCTCTGATTTGCCTATTATTATTATAGTTATTAATAATAATGTCATTAAGACATCGCTAGGACAAGCATTCATAAAAAACAAATTAATAGATTACTATTATAATTTAATTATTACTACTACTATATAAAAAATATTTAACATCAACATTGATTTGACGTTCATTCAGGGCATGTTCATTCATTTGGATAAAGAAAATGATACAAATAGGACTTTTAAGCACAATCAGAATTGTCAATAAAGATTTTTCTTATTACATTGGTCTTTGTTTATTAGCACTTTTTCTTCATCAGAATAAAACAAACAAAAAAAAGGTAAATATTTGAAGTTAGACATACATTAGGACTACATAAGATGCAATCATGCAAGAGAATGGACATCAAAAGTAATTACACTCCCTTCATTTTCTGTTTTTTGTTTATTTGCTTTCATTTTTCTTGTCCTGGCTGTGCTCTTAAGCTGCACTTCTCTTGCTGAGATGCGCTGTACTGCAGTGACAATGGTTCACCACTAGTGGGAACATAGAGCACAGTGACGGCTGGTCAGCGAAGGCACTCACTGTCGCTCTCATATTTCAACAGCGTTCATCCAAATAAAAGAATCTGCGCAAAACCACACTGATTAATTTTTAAGTGTGCGACACATGAGCAGACAAAAGGAATCAGCTATATAATGCCTTTTTGACCATGTTATTAACATATCAGTTTTATCATATTTTTGCATATAGTTTCAGAATAGAAACCAGGGTATCCCCCAGTGTATCATAAGCCTGGTGGCCTGCCATGCTTTACTAGCCCCCCTGCCAGGCTAAGCGTTGCTCGTTTTTGTTTTTAGAAAAATAATAAATCACAAAGAAAAAAAAATCACTTTTTTATTTTAAGCTGGACTGTAAGCATCTCTGTTGCTCTCAGCGTTTCACTGGCGGAGCAGATTTATTCCTTAAAGATACATTTATAGCTGATGCATTTAAAGCCAGAGCACAGACCAATCACACTGCTGGCGCCTCTGCTCGTTACCTCACAAGCTGCAGCAGATTGATCTCTGAAGTTCACCTCACGCGGTTTGTGCACACCTCCTTTCACTCAAACTGGACACAGGCTGACCTATAAGGATATTTACATGGAGAACTCCGTACCAAGATGAGAGTTTAATCCCCGGCGCCTTAGCTCTGGTTGCGCAGCTCTATGTGAACCACAGAATAACTAGCGGTTCATAGCGTTGAGGAGCGGAGCGACAGATTTATCTTTGTGAACAAAGTATGCCGTTTACATCTCAACAAGCTGCCCAGCGCATGGTTCTGTCTTCCCTGTAAAGTTTATGTATGTGTTCCTGGTTGGCCGGTGGTTAACGAACCACCGCTAACCACTCATCATGCAGCTCGGTGAGGAGCTTTCGCGCTCGCCTAATAGTCACGCATCACGCTGGTTTTATATTATTTTATTATCAGTGAGAATGCATTCAATGCATTTATTAAGATCCTTATTAAGACTTATTAAGACCCTGCTCACATTTTTTGGTTGTTAACTACTTCTACTAACTTCAACTAATTGTACTAATTCATATATCAAAACGTTCAGCTTCTTCTGGAGATTTATGCTATGTCTTTTGCTAAAATTTACTATTGTACTTTGAACAAAGTGACCACAGTGTCAGTGCATTGCTTCTCCATAGGTTTGCTGAACATGTTCTCTACTCCTGGCATGGACTGGCTGTGGCCAAACACGACAAATGCACCACCATTTGGAACCCCTTGATGCCGTGCCCGGTCTGGGCCGGTTCCAAAGACAGTCCTCTCGTCACGGTGCTGTCGCTGGTTCCCTCACAGGTCATGGCTTTGGACCCTTGATCCTCTGCAGCCTCCATCAGAGACGTCAGAATAACCTGGATGAAGTTCTTCGTCACCTCCATGCTCATCACCAACAGCCAGGTCTTCACCACATCCAGGCTGATCGTCACCAACTCACTGGTCACTGGACTGGCCTTGATTACCCCCAGGATGGCCCGCTGGAAGCTCAGGTGTTCCCAAGCCATCTTCTACAGCAACCATATGAAGACTAAGATGAAGTGGACATGTAGCTGGCATTGTAGCGACAGGGCAACTTCAGGATAATCAGAGTTCCAAACAACTAGGTGGGGTTGGTGTGACTGGTTGCTTGGGACAACAAGGCGTGAACAGTCCGCAGCCCCCCTGTTACAACTAAACTAATATATTCAAAGTGATCAAACATGTCAAAAATATGACATTGTTAATAAAAAAAAGAATACAACATTTCTGTCTAACTGATTCTAAACCAAAATTGCTTGAGCATTTCGATAGTATTGACTAATTCAGAAATTACAATAGAGAAAAACCTATCAGCAGAATAAAATGAGCATAAACAATTCACAAGACTAGACAATATCTAGAACCTCTCCATAATAATTCATCATTTCTTCACTGGATAGCATATTAATGTCATCAGGTCACAGGGAATCCTCCCCCTGTTGCTCTATCCAGTGTTTTGGTGGTGGAATCAACTCATTAATGTTGATAGTTCCAGTAATAATTTTGTTTCTCTATTTTCCAAACAAATTGCCAGAAAAACCTGAATTTTAACTCCAATTTATTTATGAAATCTGGTAGCCCATTTATCACATATAATTTGACCTGAAATAGGGCTTTTCTCCTTCTTCCCCTGAAGATATGATTAAATTATCAATTTGAAATCAATTTGGAATCTTTTACTGTATATAACAGTGGTTCCCAAACTTTTTCTTCTGCACCCCCCCAGTGGTTTCCAAACATTTTCTGCGTCCCCCCCTATGGATTACAAATGGCTGTCTGGTTGAAACGACGCGTGTGACAGGGGGGCATCGACTTTTTTGGGGGCAAAATGAATGTACGTAGCTGAAAATAGACACCAACATCGATAGCCTACAAGGTACTTGTTAAGCTTAAGGTTCTGTATTGATATTAGCTAGTCATCTTTTAGCTAACATTACCTGCATCCAACAGCTTTACTCAACTCAGTCGGTTAGTTTGGAGGGAAAAACTGTGAAAAGTTCTTTGCGTTTTGCTGGTTTGCTGCTGTGATTCTAACACAAACCTACGTAGCTCCGCACAGCAGCAGCAGGTCTCCTTCACAGGTGTAAACCCAGCGCGAGCGTCGTGGCACTCATGTTGTGTTTAAAGGCGGCTCGGAAAAACACGTTACAACATGTTAACAACGGATTAAACAGTTTTAACTGCTGATAAAAGTGACAGAGGACACAAATATGGGAAGTGTGGAAGCCTCTACCGTATCAAATTGACATAGGAATAACAGAGAGTTGGCCATTCTAAGGTAAAAACCCAGCACATACAGTGTTCATGTTTTGTTTTGTTTTTTCATCCAGACGGCTTCCCGCGCCCCCCTCTGCAATGACACGGCGCCCCCCCAGGGGGCGCGCCCCACAGTTTGGGAACCTCTGGTATAGAAGATAATTTGCTCAAAAACTAAAATATTTTGAGGTGTTTAACAAGTTTTCCAAATCAGCTATCTAGAAATCAAAATAAACTATGAGATGTTTTAGATTTAAAGTTTTATGAGTAATATTCTATCTTTGTAACATCCAGAGGTACACGAGGTGCTGCGACACGCTGTGCATGCCTCGTACCCGCTTCAACACGCGCTGCTGCGTGCTCTTTTTAACGTGTCAACAATAAACCTAGCTTCAGCAGTTGCTAGCTGCTCCAGGCTCTGAGTTGAAATTGATAAAGTGTCAAAATGATCCAATCCCTCTCTGTGGTTCTGCACTGATTTGAATTGTGTTGTTTCATCATTAGTGACCAGTAGCCTGATGTTTCTGTTGTTCTCTTGGTTTGTTGTACTTCATGTCAGATGGATTTCAGAATGACATTCTGTCATTCTGTCACCACTCTGTTGTGGTGAAACTTGTAAGCTCCACTGTTGTGGTCATGTCTCTGTTGTAAAGTTAAATTATCATGAACTTTATTATTTGGGTATAAAGGGCCCAGTCTTTAGCCCCGCCCCCCGGCCCGACGCTGACTTGTTATGCTAATGGATATCCGGTTAAATTCAATCTAGAGAAAATTAATTAACAGACTTCCAAAAGGACTTCAGTCTTCAAAGAGATGGAACAAAACCTGTGACTTTATTCATTTGTATTTAGTCCTACCCTGCTCTTCATTGTTGGGGTGAGTCAACACAAGACACTTAAGTTTCTGCGACCATTTTTCCTGCTCTTGAAAATAAATGAAATATACAGTGCCTTGCAAAAGTATTTACGCATCTTGGGATTTTCATTTGTATTTTATTACATCACAAGCTGTATTTGAATGTTTTTTTTATGTAAATGGCATAGGATGCATCCATACAAAACATTTTAAGATGGTGAAGTGAAATAAGAAAACAAATACATCTAAAAATAAGTAATAAAAAAATGAAAATTGACATGTGCACATGCCTTTTGTTATAAAGCCTATAAAAAGTTCAGGTTCAACCAATTACCTTGATTGGTAATTGGTATGCTTAGTGAAATATAGTCCATCTGTGTGCAATTTAGGAATCACATTATGTGTCAGCATATGCAAACCCAGAGGCTGCAGCACCAGTACTAACCAAACAACACCAAGGAGAACTACAAATCAGAACAGGACAAAGTTGTTCAGAAATACAAATCAGGGTTGGGATATTAAAAAAATTCTAGATCTCTGATGATTCACTGGAGCATCATTAAATCCATTCTCATCGAATAGAAAGAACATGGTACGACAACAAACCTCTCAAAAGAGGCAGGCCCACCAAAACTGAGACCAGGCAAGGAAGGCATTAATCACAGAAGCAGCACAGAGACCAAAAGAAACGCCGAAGGAGCTGCAGAGTTGGCAAGCAGAGAATGGACTGTCTGTCCATACAACCGCAGTAAGCCATATGGACGGAGGGAACAGTGACCAAAACTGAACTTTTCAGTCACCAAGGAAACCACTATGTCTGACACAAAATCAACACATCTCATCACACCAAGAACACCAGCCTTACAGTGAAACATAGTGGTAGCAGCATCATAATGTGGATCTCTTTCAGCAGAGGGAACTGGGATACTAGTCTGAGTCAACGCTAAAAACGGGGATATTATTGAGCAAAATCTGTCTCAGTCTGTCAGTGATTTGAGACTGGGACGGAGGGTCACCTTCCGACATGTTCAAATGTTGTATGCATGTTCTGAAAATGAAATGATGCGAACCCTATAATAATTCATTTAATTTAAAACCCCCTCTGGCTCCCTGAGTAGAATCGTCTGATTAGCCTGTTGAAATCAACTTGGCCAGCCTTGCAAGGCACATCTGCAAAATGTCTCAGTTGCAGCAGCTGTCTAAACAATGCCATCAAGTCTTTAACTTCTGGCTCAGGTTCCCAGAGCTTTCTCAACATCATACAATATTCTGGCATCATCGCAAAAGAGCTTGTGCACAGCAACAAGGGTACTTGTGTTGATCTCTCAACACGTGGCCAGGCCAGGATCAACTGGAAAATCAGCACCATGTGAAAATGTGTTGTGGCTTTAAATCAGTGGTCGCCAAAGTCGGTCCTCGAGGGCCAGCATCCTGCATGTTTTAGTTCTCTCCCTGGTGGTAGTATTAACCTTATCAGCATGTCAATGTTCTTCTTAGGCCTCTAATGAGCCATCATTTGATCCAGGTGTGCTAAACCAGGGAGAGACCTAAAACATGCAGGGTGCCGGCCCTCGAGGACTGACTTTGGGGACCACTGCTTTAAATGTTTCATTTAATGTTTCATTCAAGTCAGTGACACAGTTTAATTTCTCCCATCCTTCAACTAATTCTAGCTTAAGCCATAAATTTCTCCCAGGCAAATTTGGTCCGCAACATGTTTTCAGACATGCTTAACATATCTGCGTAGAGATTCAGAAATATTAATTTTATATATATATATATATATATATATATATATATATATATATATATATATATATATATATATATATATATATATATATATGAAATCCCTACCCCCTAGATTTCATTACAATATTTGTTTCTGATCAGTATGCGTCGTAACTTTTCCACCTTCTGCAATTAAAATAAGTGAATTTGCAGGAGTCTTACTCCATTACTTCAGGGCCAGGAGGGCATTCTTGTAGCAGTCACATCAAAGAACTGGCAATGTTAAGAAGAGAAACTCAAACGCTGTCCCATTTTTTACTGAGTAATGGAGAAATGGAATGTTTTTCACTTGCTCTCAGTGTGTGTTGCTCATGATTGGTAGGCAGTGGAAACTTACCACAGAAGTGAAATGAAAACAACTTCTAATGAAAGGAAATTTAAAATTAAACCAATGCATGTTGGTTTCTAGTCCAAAAAAAATGCACTAGAAAGTTAAAAGGTAATTTATTTTTTCACTTTCTTATTGGAGACTATAAAATTATTCAAATTAAATTATGTTGATTAAATCATTCCAAATCGTAAAATTATCATGTTAAATGTATTGCATTCCTTCAGACTGCAAGATATTTCGGTAACACTTTACTTGAAGGGGGGTGAATAAGACTGTCATGACACTTTCATAAACATGACATAACACCTGTCATGAACATCAATAAGTCTTCATGAATATTTATGACTGTTGTCATAAAGCGTCATTCGGTAAATTATGACACTTTTAATACAAAGTTGACATTGTTCAAAATGTCTTTGTTATGACAACTTGACATTAACCAAGAAATCATTACTGTTTAAACTTTACCTTTAATAACATAAAGTTACCTGATTTTTAAAGTGCAATCAGTAATATTTTTATAACAAATTTATATCAGTAATGATTTCTTGATTAATGTCAAGTTGTCATAACAACGACATTTTGAATAATGACAACTTTGTATTAAAAGTGTCATAATTTACCGAATGAAGCTTTATGACAACAGTCATAAATATTCATGAAAGCTTATTCATGTTCACGACAGGTGTTTATGACAGTGTTATGTCAGTCTTATTCACCCACCTTCAAATAAAGTGTTAATATTTCTTATATCATCAAAATAATACAATTTCTGTTTTTGTGCAACTTCAGCTTTTTTCTTTTTCTCATGTGTAAGATGTTTTCATTATATTTCCAGCCTAATAGATGTCTGACAGCCTGTTTTCCTTCCCTCTGTTTCACCACAACCCTTCTATTTTAAGATTGATAGATGCCCTGGTCTGTGTGTTAGGGGGAAGTGTTCAATCAGATTTATATGGGACTTTGTGTTTGTGGGTGCACATGTGAGGTTGTGTATGTTAGCATGTGCATGGGTGAAAGGGAGAGACAAGAACATTGGTTGTGCATGTCTCCATCAGTATTTATTTGGAATATCCCATTTGTACATACTGTGTCTGGCTGTGCAGACTGCAATGTCATATTGCTGACCAGAATTATAATTCACTTCAGCCTGCCTATGTGTGTTGTGAGAAAGAAAGCAACCAAGGATGAGAGAGGATGGAAATAAAAAGTTTTTTTTTTTTTTTTTAAAGTGGTGCCATCTTAATAAAAGATGGCACCAAACTCCCTCTGGCAAGCTTTTTACCTTGTGTGTGATCCAGTGGGATCGTACTGACTCGACATGAACTTTTATGAGGTTTTGTGGTCATGTCTTAACCACCTAGGCGACCTCGTCCCCAGAGATTGGAGAGCCCGACCCACAGTCCCCAGGCTCAGCTTCCTCAACAGAAGGCATGTTGGTGGGATTGAGGAGGTCTTCGAAGTATTCGCCCACCGGCCCACAAAGTCCCGAGTTGAGGTCAGCAGCACACCATCCTCACTGTAAACAGTGTTGGTGCCGCACTGCTTTCCCCTCCTGAGACGCCGGATGGTGGACCCGAATTGCCTCGAAGCCATGCGGAAGTCTTTCTCCATGGCCTTTCTAAACTCCTCTCGAAGTTCTACCAGAGATGGGAGTTAAAGCTCGGTCTCACAGGGGACTCTGCCAGACGTTCCCAGCAGACCCTCACTACACGTTTGGGCCTGCCAGGTCTGACCGGCTTCCTCCCCCACCACCGGAGCCAACTCACCACCAGGTAGTGGTCAGTGGACAGCTCCACACCTCTCTTCACCCGAGTGTCCAAGACATATGGCCGCAGATCCGATGAAACAATGACAAAATCGATCATCGAAGTGCGGCCTAGGGTGTCCTGGTGCCAAGTGCACATATGGACACCCTTATGCCAGAACATGGTGTTCGTGATGGATAATCCATGACGAGCACAGAAGTCCAAAAACAGAACTCCACTCGAGTTCCGATCGGGGGGGGGGGGGGGGGCATTCCTCCCAACCACTCCCCTCCAGGTCTCACTGTCATTGCCCACGTGAGCGTTGAATTCCCCCAGTAAAACAAGGGAGTCCCCAGGAGGGGCACTCTCCAGTACCCCCTCTAAGGACTCCAAGAAGGGTGGGTAATCTGATCTGCTGTTCGGCCCATAAGCACAGACAACAGTCAGAACCCATCCCCCAACCCATAGGCAGGGGCCTCCGCCGATGGTGACGAGAGAAGCTACCCTCTCGTTCACCGGGGTAAACCCCAACGTACAGGCGCCAAGATGGGGGGCAACAAGTATGCCCACTCCTGCCCAGCGCCTCTCACCATGGGCAACTCCAGAGTGGAATGTGTGTCCAGCCCCTCTTAAGGAGACCGTTTCCAGAACCAGAGCCATGCGTCAAGGTGAGGCCGACTATTTCTAGCCGGAACATCTCAGCCTTGCACACTAGCTTTGGCTGCTTCCCCATCAGAGAGGTGACGTTCTATGTCCCAAGAGCCAGCTTTTGCAGCGGAGGATCAGACCACCAGGGTCCCCTTCCTCGGCTGCTGCCCGTAACACAATGCACTCGACCCCTTTGGCCCCTCCAAAAGGTGGTGAGCCCATTGGAAGGAGGACCCACATCTCCTCTTCGGGTTGAGCCCGGCCGGGCTCCGTGAATAAAAGCCCGGCCACCAGGCGCTCGCCATCGTGCCCCACCTCCAAGCCTAGCTCCAGAGTGGGGCCACGGTGACCCGCGTCCGGGTGAGGGAACGCCAGATCCAAAGTTCGTCTCCATCATAAGGGGTCTTCAGGCTGCGCTTTGTCTGGTTCCTCACCTAGGACTTGTCTGCCTTGGGTGACCCTACCAGGGGCATAAAGCTCCAGACAGCAAAGCTCCTAGGATCATTGGGACACTCAAACCCCTCCACCACAATAAGGTGGTAGCCCAAGGAGAGACTATTTGAAGTATTATATTGAATTACATAGAGTGGTATTGGCACAGTGTTGGTGTACTTCTTTGATTATCAATTTATACTGATGTCCAAACGAGCAACCCCAGCCTCGTAATGTGTTACCATGATAACACATTACTTATGTTTTGCTAATACAAAACAGAGGTTTTGTATTAGCTCCAAACAGACAGCTCTCACAACCCATTACTACACAATTGGGGGCATGCTTTCTTTATGCACCTTTAACCGTAACCCACAGACTCTGTAGGAAGGACCCTGTTCTGACTAAATATTTCATTAATATGCTGCTGGTTTAGTCCAGTGCTGCAAGCCAGCTAACCTATGGTGACTCTGGCTCATTGGGTTGAGTAGAGATGTCTTTGCAACAGTAAAGGCAAGGTGTTTAACTGCAAGTTGCCGATAGACCTGCACTGCATATCAGTGGATACATGTGTGCGTATTTGAGTGTACAAATGGATGAACTGGGCTCTAGAGTTAAGTGCAGTGAGTGGCTATATAAGTTTGGGCTGTCAGCTAACTCCACAACGTATAAGTTTCACAAAAATATTGTTCCTAAAATATTGGTAGTAAAATCAACAAAACCTCATGCAGCATCTCCTTAAAAGGAAAGGTTATCCCTTCACATTGATGTAGAATATTTCTAACCAACCCCCGTTCTATCCATCATACCAGCGATGCAGCAATCAATTAATGAGTTAATCCAGAGGTTCCCAAACTGTGGGGCGCGCCCCCTAGGGGGGGGCGCCATGTCATTGCAGGGGGCGCCCCCCCTTGCAATGACAGGGGGGGGCGCGCCCTGTCATTGCAGGCGCCCCCTGCAATGACACGCAGGGGGCGCGCGTGTCATTGCGGCTGGTTTTTTTCATCCAGCCGTCTGGATGAAAAAAAACAAAAAAACATGAACACTGTATGCGTTGGGTTTTTACCTTAGAATGGCCAACTCTCTGTTATTCCTATGTCAATTTGATACAGTAGAGGCTTCCACATTTCCCATATTTGTGTCCTCTGTCACTTTTATCAGCAGTTAAAATTGTTTAATCCGTTGTTAACATGTTGTAACCTGTTTTTCCGAGCCGCCTTTAAACGCAACATGAGCGCCACGACGCTCGCGCTGGGTTTACACCTGTGAAGGAGACCTGCTGCTGCTGTGCGGAGCTACGTAGGTTTGTGTTAGAATCACGGCAGCAAACCAGCAAAACACAAAGAACTTTTCACAGTTTTTCCCTCCAAACTAACCGACTGAGTTGAGTAAAGCTGTTGGATGCAGGTAATGTTAGCTAAAAGATGACTAGCTAATATCAATACAGAACCTTAAGCTTAACAAGTACCTTGTAGGCTACCGATGTCGGTGTCTATTTTCAGCTACGTACATTCATTTTGCCCCCAAAAAAGTCGATGCCCCCCTGTCACACGCGTCGTTTCAACCAGACAGCCATTTGTAATCCATAGGGGGGGCACAGAAAATGTTTGGAAACCACTGGGGGGGCGCAGAAGAAAAAGTTTGGGAACCACTGAGTTAATCTATAGTTTATTGATATCATAGTATCAACTGACTAATGGATAAGTGATACCCAGCCATTTTCTTAAGAACTAGAGTTTTCTCTTGTAACAAGAGGGTCAGCCATCTTTGCAAAACATGAAGGGAAACATTTTTATATTATTCAAAATATTAGCACATTTTTGTGCTCAATGTAGGCTATTAAAAATTGACTAAGTAAACAGAAACTTTTGATTTTGTCACATTATTAAAAGAAATTACAGCACTTTTCAGGACACTCAGAGACTCTTTACATGACATCAGTCATCCCTATAAACCTGCCAGAACAAATACAACTGTCTCATCCTCCCTCCGATGACGGAGGTCAATGACATCTGCTTAAAAATTGTCTGTTAGTAACAACAGACAGAGAAAAGCTGAAATCAAAAGGGGCAAGGTCATCTAATAGCAACTATCAGATGTTGCCTGTTTTAATTCAGTCACTCAAGCATAAAGCTGTCGCCTTCTGCTTTCTCACAAGCAGCAGTATTCAACCACATGTCTGCCTACCAGGACCCCCCCGCCTTCACTTGTTGCTCCTCTGTCTGTCTTTGTCAGAGTCTGCAGCAGTTCAAGGTCTGCTCCCACTCTGTTTCCTCAAGAGGTTGCCTAACGGACAGTTTGGCCTTCAGAATGTCACAGGAGAGTCAAGAGGCAAACATGCACTATTACACTACTCAAACACACTTCTACTACTGCCACATCACATGTGTGTCTCCTCTCTCAAACTGATCTTATGAAGCTTTTTAGGCAGATTCTAGGGAGGAATTCAATTTGCCGGGGAGTTGAGCGCTGTGATAGAGGGCAGAGGGAAGAGGGGGGATAAAAGGATGGGAAGAGGAGTAGGGCTACTGCTCTAGGGCCGATAGTCCACCCAGATCCAACCTGCCTACTCTGCTATTTGTCCCTCTTCACTTTCATGGTGAGTGGATGAGTGGTGGAAAAATAGGCTCTAGATGACCTGTCTTTTACTAATGGGACATAAAAATCATTATTCTTACACTGTGCTGCATTGAATACACCCAAAATTAATCATAAAGTGCACGGGAGCGCTGTGGTGGAGTGTGTGAATATTTTTCCTCTGGGCCCAACATGAGATCACAGTGCCGGCTAGGAAAATGAATAAAAGACTTGTTTTTTTTATTGTTTTTTTAAAGCAGCAAGACTGAAACATGGTCAAAAATGCGTATATGTGGTCCAGTTTGCATTCAAACATGCAGAAGGACCCCTGTGGTGTAAATGCATTACAGAGTACCAACATAATAGCAAGAGAAATTGTGGCAGGGATGAAAGAAAAGATTGAGTTGTGGATTTCACTCCTGCCTGTTTAATTATTGCACCGGTGTGTATTTTGGCGCCATACGGCTCGCTGGTGTATGCGCATGTCAGGTCATAAACAGGGTCACTCATTCCAGAAAAATCACTTTATCTTCATAGAACTGAACCCCTGCTGTGAGACAGGGCTGGCAGAACTGGTGATAGTCTATGAATACTGATTGAGGGAGTTGGCTGTCTAACTGCTAAACTCACACTTCACCCCATCTTTCTGACACATGAAGTTGAAGAGGAGAAAGAAAGAACCAAATCGCTTCCTTTCATAAATCATTTTTCTATCAATAAGTGGAGTAAGTTGCGTGGCTAAGAATTTTTTCCCCATGCTAACAGGAGTCTATTTGATTATCAGGATGCAAATGAGTTCTATTCCTTTTTAATCCAATAAGTCTGCCTCCGCTTATTTTATCAGGCATTTAAAATATCTTAATTGAACAGACAATGTGTGAGTAGAGAGGAGGAATTAGGAGTTTAGTTTCTGGCATGTTGCTTCCAGTCAGATTTGAAGAGTGGGAACACAAATTGTTAATTAAATGAACAAGGTGAGGTATATGTGCTCAGAAATGTGAATTGATTTACCCTTCAAGGATTCAAAATTATCATTGTGGAATACAGTCCACAACAGTTACACTAATAACATATCCATAATTAGCAAAGGACAAAAGCTGTTTGCAGTAACTATTTAATTAAATCATAAATTTCTGTACTAAGAAAGATTGTCCAACATAGGTAGAGTCCAACATTTGACTCTACCTATGTTTAGTATTTCGATTCTTCATTTGAGAATCTAAATACTAAACATTAATACTTGAAGTCATTATTTACTGTTTTATATAATATCTTTTCTAAGATAAATGAACAACTGGATGGAACATATGGATGGATGGATGGAACATGGACCATGGTTTATAAAACGTTAGACACTGTATTAAAATATACACCAAATATAATACATTCTGATCTGTTCCATTCAGGTCAAGTTCTCAACAAAAATACAAAGTCTTTGTCTGTTCCAGCAAGCATAACATTACGACCAATGGCCTAGTAGTGTGTTTGTCCTGCATGTATTTTAGACATGACTTTAGCTGCCAAAGTGATACCTGAAGATGTATGTAGTATCTGGCTCAAAGCTGTTAGCAGCAGATTCTTAAAGTCCTTTAAGTTGTGAGTATGGGCCTGTGACGTATGGTCGGGGGAAGCAAGTGAGGCAGAGCCTCACTTATCATAGAAAAATAATATGTAATGATAAAATAATTTATATTCCTATATTCACCCTGTGGTTTGTACTATAAAGTATTTATTTTTCATTTAGGTTAACCAGTTTTTCTTATTTTTTCCTCAAAATCACTGAATTTTCGCAATTTCCCATTCAAATGCTTGGAAGCACAGCTGGTGAGGCAACAGCGAGCTGAGCCTCACCTAGGATTGCGCAACCTCTCGCTAACTGCAGTGGCTGCCATTCGATGAGAGCATGTTCCTCCTGTCTGTACGTCGCTAATAAAATGGTTAAAAAACATTTAACATTGAACTGATTTTCCATAATTTAGCTTGTATATATAGAGTACTGCATTATATGTCACCAACTGTGTGTGTAACGTGTTCCGTGTGCTGAGGAGCGATCATAAATGGCATAGAACATATTCGAGGGGAGGCAGGCAGTTCTCTTGCCTCATGGCAGGGGGTGCCCATGATCCCAGACTTCGGTTTTGTGACTCCATAACTACAGAGTGACAGCAAGCTAGCCATACAGTACATAGACATAATATAAGAACAGACGCCTCATGGACCGCTCTCGCCTATTGTCACTGACGAGATTTAGGGCGGCCATCTTGAAGCAGTCGACCACTCCACTCTATGTTATATGTTTGGCAGGTACAATGACGTATCAGCGCATTTAATCGATCATAACACGCTTTTTTGTTGCTGGAAACCATAGTCAAACATCTATCAAAGCTACATTTATAAACAATTGTATTTTTTAAGTATATTTTTTTATTGCATTGATACATAGTTCAGCATATTTAACTATGCTTAGTGGGGATAATAGAATAGGAATAGAATATTCTGATATTGATGTATGATGAGCTGATGAACATTTTACAAAGCACATAGCCATTCATTATTTATTTAAAAAATATTTCGTAATATCAATACATATTTATATAAATATACAAACACAAATAAATAATGACTAATAATGACACAAATAAATAATGATTAATACTGAATGATACTGCCTTATATTAGATACATGGTTATATGTATATATAATTGGATTGAGATCTTAGAGATTTAGAGGCAAAATCAACACCATAAATTAGTTGTTCTTCTCAAACTGTTCTTTAACCACTTGGTTAACCACTGGTTTGAAGAAGATAAAATTATCCTCCTGTAATGGATTCATGCCTCCCCCACCAGATGCCGCCCTGGGTGGTTGCCCATATCAGAAACTGCCACTTCTCAAGGCAAATACAGCAGTAGAATAAATGCTGACACTAAGCTACTTACTTTAAAGATTTATATAAAGACCTCCTAGTGCCTGTAATCAAACTTTTTAAATTTTGATTATATCACCCAACCCTAAGAATGAGTTCCTGAAGCATAAAGCTTAGATAGCTACATACAGGTTCAAATATAAGGTCAAGATTAGGGCTGGGCCATATCACATCATTCACGATAATACCAATAAATAAAACATGTCTGGGGAAATACATTTTAATGTTATATGCTAATTTCATAGAACAAATACGTCACCCCATCACACATGCAGCGATATTCAAGTTGTAAAGGTGAAGGCAAACATAGCTGAGCCACCATAAAAACAAAAGAAGCAGCTGGTCAGATGTTTTACAGGTATAAATAAGGTACGGATACACAGTAGCTTCAGTAGTGTTTTGGTTGCTGCAGCTCCCTTATTTCTGTTACTTGATTACACGGAGCTCTGCTTTGCATCTGCTTGCCTCTCCTCTAAACACAGAAAGAATGAACCGAGCAGCCACAGTGAAAAAAACTTTCTGAAACACTGATATTGCCCCAAAAAATAAATAACTCGAAGCTTAGTGCAAGGTTCAGGGACACGAAAGCTACAAATTAAAATACTGAAAAAGACTGAGTTCATGACTTAATTTTCAAGACATGAACTCAGTCATAGACCTTTATTCAAGAAAATGAACTAAATTCCTGATCATTAGGAGGCGTACATAAGCTTTTACTGTTTTCAGTGTTTTATGTGACATATATTTTGGCATTGAGTTTTTTTAAGAGGAAGATTTCCTCTTCACAGTATTAAACACGATTCTTAGTTTTGCACGTTTGTGTTTATTTTGGTCTTTTTTAAACATTATGGAAAACACTTTTAACGTCATGTAATACTAATGTTCTGTTGAACTACAACAGTTTAATTTGTGTATTGATTTCAGGCAGTTTTTTGTCAAATTAATTTCCATTGCTATTAATCTGTTTTGTATTTTCTTTGACACATTAAATATATTGTGTGATTTTTGTATATAACATATGAATATTTTTAATGTAGAGACTTTATACAGTAAAGTTAAATATATATATTATATATATGTCTAAGAAAAATCAACCCCCTTCCCCAAAAAAGAAAAAGTAAAAAATATAGTATATTACCTGTGATATTGTTCTCGGGGTATTTAAAATATTATGGCGTAATTTTTTGGCAATATCCCCATCCCTAGTCAAGACCATGAGAAATGAGCACAAGTTGCACCAGCAGATAAATTTGGGGAAACAAAACAGATATCACAATAAAAGCCCCTTTTTAATGAGAATACAACTCATTATTCAAAACAAAGCTTCATAAAAATTTGAATCAACCAACCTGCATTAGGTGTTGCAAAGAGCGGGAGGAAAGCAAACCTTGAAGGAGTGAGGTGAATAGCTGTGCCTTTGACCTGAAATCTGATGATTACAAAGTAACTGGTCAAATCCCTTTATCTATCTGAGATGTGTTGACAGCAGCCTTTATTCTGGGCATGCAAATCAAACATGTTTAAGGTCCTTTTAATGAGAGCAGCATGTAGCGGCTGGATCAAACAAAAAAATAAATAAATAAATAAATAAATAAATAAAATCAAACCATTAGAGTCCTTAACCACTGCACACTGTAGGATTTTATTTTATAAATGTCAACATCAGCTGCACAGTTTTTCTTGGCTTGACCAGTTTTGGCGTCTAAATCAGGAAAAGGATCAGCCCCAGGGTCAGGAGAATCCCCACCGTTCCCAACCTCCACCCTCCGTCTTTACTTTTCACACATGTTCACCGGGGAAGAATAAAAGGGAGTCTTCTTTCCAAAGAGGACAGCAGTTCAACAGTGAAAACCTGCTGCCTTTGATGATAATGATGAAATGAAAGTGAACACAGCTTCCTTGCTGATTTTCAGGAGGCCTTATTTGCCTTGAGAAGTGGCAGATTTTCAGGAGCTGAACTGTATGAATGTGAGAGTGCAGATATTCAAACTACCACAGGGTAGAAATATTACTCTTGGAGATAAAACAGTAGACAAGTCTGCAAGGGAGAATCACGTGTTTACTCTGCTTTATCAGTTACCAGTATTCAGAATGTACAGTGAATGCTAAACTTTTTCAGGGAGTTTAATGCATGACTTTTCAAGTTTTGATTGAGTTTTAACAAGCCCCCTGACCTCCTTTCCTGCTGCAACATCCAATCACAACTCTGGACCCCCCCCGAGCTCATCCCCTGCCTGCTCCAATCATGGTTACCTAAAGCTTTGACTGATGGGTGTTTGTGAGGAGCTGGCAGATGACTGACTGATCCTGATGTGCTGATTGGCACATGTCAGACGAGGAGACATGTTGCCAACAGGCTCAGACACACACAAACGCAAAAATATACTGAAGCTGAAGAGTGAAACCCTGAATACAGAATCCAAAGTCAGCACGTTTGACTTTGCCTTTCAGTTTTGCTTCTATTTTTAAGATTTACAGCAGATTCCTAAACAAAGGATAGTCAATGACGATGATTTAGCAGACAGGCAGAGTGTTTTTCTGTCTTATTTTTCTGTTTTGTTTCACTGCAACAATCCTATGGACTTGATCAAAGTGCAGCAGTACTTGTAAAAAAACAAATTTGTTGAGGTAACTGTATTGGCTTTGGCCTTCTGCCAGTCTGGCCTTTGTTCTTCTACTGATTGGCCAGCACCACATTCTCTTTGATATTAGCAAGACGGATTTTAATCAAAGCTGTGATTGGCCACTTAAAATGTCAGTTTACCACCTTCTCTGGCATTTAATAATGTCAGCATAATGATATGAGTACACATAACTGCACATGTACATACTTTTAGGTCTCTGCAGGATATCTAGCTGAAAATGTCAGTTTAAAATTCCAATGGCATTTTATTTCCAGAATGCAAGATAATATATCTTAGCTTCCAGAACTTAGTGTGCTTATAAAGGAATTATTTTTTCCCTTTAGATTGAAAGGTCTGGATCGCAGTGGTTTAAATTGTATTTGAACAAACAAACAAACCTTTACAGTAAGGCTAGGTGACAATCTTCAAATCTTAAACAAGGCGAAGTCTCTCAGGGGTCAGTTCTTTTATTTCTTTTTATGCTCCTATGTCACATAACAATAGGCATCTTAATACAGTGTTAGGCAAAGAACCCCAATTTACCTCCAAAAGGTTGCACATTTAAAAAATAAAGTGCCAGAATGAAATTATTTATGTATAGCAAAAATAATCAGCTGATCTGAGGCTTTATCATAGTGTTTGGGCCAGAAATTAATTTCTATAAGCAAAATTGGTAACACTTTATTTGAAGGGGGTTGAATAAGACTGTCATGACACTTTCATAAACATAACATAACACATGTCATGAACATGAGTAAGTCTTCATGAATATTTATGACTGTTGTCATAAAGCGTCATTCGGTAAATTATGACACTTTTAATACAAAGTTGACATTATTCAAAATGTCTTTGTTATGACAACTTGACATTAACCAGGAAATCATTATTGTTTAAACTTTACCTTTAATAACATAAAGTTACCTAATTTTTAAAGTACAATCAGTAATACTTTTATGACAAATTTATATCAGTAGTGATTTCTTAGTTAATGTCAAGTTGTCATAAAGACATTTTGAATAATGTCAACTTTGTATTAAAAGTGCCATAATTTACCAAATGACGCTTTATGACAACAGTCATAAATATTCATGAAGGCTTATTCATGTTCATGACAGGTGTTATGTCATGTTTATGAAAGTGTCATGTCAGTCTTATTCAACCCCCTTCAAATAAAGTGTTACCGCAAAATTAAATATCTAGGTTTATTTTAGAAACTCAAGGTCCTCCATTAATGAATGTTCCCGCAAACCTCAGAGGAGAGTCGACCACAGTTGCTGCTGCTCATGGCCCACCTACAATAGTGAGAAACAGAGCGTATAATAGAAAAGCTCACTACCTGGTGTAGAACCGAACAGTACATTAACCAGTTACAGTGTGACTTGCCAGTGGAAAAGCAGTTTTAGTTGCAACCTAAACCTGCTAGAGGATATAAATCCTTTTGCTCCTCAAAAAAAAACTCCTAATCTATTTAATTTTGTACACTCCCACTAATTCACAGAAGTCTGCTTAACCAAATTTCCTCATTACATCTGGGTTCAGAGTTAAGACAGAGCCAATTGGAGTTCTCCACTAGATTGACTTTAACCAGTTCTGCCCCAGTTTGCTCCAGTCATATTCATCTCCATTGGAAGATCCTTCACAGCTTTGCTTGGCTTTTCTCTATTTTTTATTTCCACTTCAAGGGTAGTCCAATCTGCACCAAGCTGTACATTGTGAGCAAGCGATTTGATTGACACCAGATTGCATTCGTTGATTGGCCAGTGATTTAGGTCACTGAAAACTCCAAGCAACATTTCAACCAGCGCAGTGGACCACAGACATGCCGGCTGCTATCAGAGAATTGCCCAATATGGAGGAGCATAATTATGAGTTTAATCCTAAGCAGGGCCAGGAACACATGCTCAAAATTTGGAGCAGAATGACTGTGATTTAGCAGTTCTCTGAAGAACACATACATAACAAAGAAACAAGGAATGGTGCAGCTTGAGTAAATATTCTATCACAGCAATAGTTTTTTGCCATGTGTTGTGAAACTATGGAACTACTTCATATTAGTTAGTTTGTGGTGTGGAATTTAGTATTTAGAGTTTTCTTTTAAATAAAGTTCAGTCATGGGTATTAGTTTACATCTTTTGACTGCATTGCCTAAATCCAGTCGGGTTAGAGTGAGACTTGACAACGAAGAAGCAGCTTCTGAGCAGAAACAGAAATAATCTCTCTGCCTATTAGAACCTCTCTAATATTATACCAATTTTGATTCACTCGCGTTAGCCAAGCAAGCTGTTTATTTAAGATATATTTTTAGCTGTTTTTATTTTATTGTATGACAATTTTAAGTTGCACAGTTTTTTGAAGGATTGTCTTTGGTTTTGAAAGTACTATCTGGCTCTACACATTATGGAAAATGTCAAGTCTCAACAGAATATTGATGCTACAACAGAAATGACTGCTTGGATCCAATATTTGGTAGACTAGAGATTTTCACAAATCAATGTGGGAACTATCTGCACGCCAATATGCTATTTGACCAGCTTCCACTGTTCTTTGTGCATACACTTGTAATAGATTTTAGTGAACATGAACCCAGAATCTCATGGTCAGAACATTGTTGTGATGGAAAGGAAAGAAGACTGAAAGAGAAAGAGCAGATCAATAGTAATTGATATTGTCAACAATATTGCACATCCATCTTTTGTTAATGTCATGCTTTATAAAGATATTTGACTGCACCTAATCTGCCTTTTACTAAATTACAAAATAGATAAGAATCAACACAAGTGCACATTCTATATGAACAATGTCATGAATGTCTAGATCTGTGTATGTGGGGAAGTAGGCAGGGTAACAAATGGGGCAGAATGAGAGCTGCATCACAGGAGTGGGAGGTGTGGCAGTGGTATGGTGATGGGGGGAAGGTGCGGTAATCATGTGGAAGAGACTGTGATCAGTGACATTTAAGAGGTGGGCCAAACAGCAGGGCACATTTGCTGGGACGCACACACAAACAACTGTCAGCTTCTATCTCCTGATAAGCTGAGAAGCAAGCAGGAGGAGCAAGGACATGAATGGAAATATTGGGAGGGTGTGGAATAAATACCTCCCACGGAGACAGCAGCCAAGATGAAAGTACAGTAACTTAATACTTCTGAGTGACAAAAACAAATGCAGACGTGATTATCCATCTCTTTTCTTATTCCAAAGGATCTCCCTCCATTCATCTTCCCCTTCGTACTTTACATCTGCTCATTAATAATTGAAATCTCACTGCAGGTTAAAAACAAACCTTTGTTGTCAAATATTATTAATCTATCATATTCAGATTTATTGATGGATCTATGAAAAACAGGACAAGCTAGAATGGCGAGTTGTGTCAAATCCACCATCTTGTATCAATGATCGTCTGGCACCTACCCGAAGCTGTCGGACAAAATCACTGAACCACCTACACATCAAAGCCACTGAGCTTCAAACACACACAAACATACCCGACCCAATCCATCCAGACTGATACCGAGAGACTTCACAAACAGGAATGCATACAGACATGTGCTACTCTGACAACACAACTTAAGGCTCCATCTTTTTCACCACAATCCTCACACATGCACATAGACACCGAAAAAAGTAACACGCTACACACAAAAATGACTTAATCTTTGTCCTTGTCTGTTGTTGACACTTTGTCGATTCTTCTTTCTGACACCTAGTTCAGCTTTTTTAAAGTTTTTCCTAGCTGAGTTTTTGCCTAATCCTCCTTAGCCCAACCCCAGTTTGGGCTAAGGATGCAACGACTATGTATGCAACGACCCATACCTGTCTCTGTAAGCCATCAACCCCCTCTGACAGCTGCCACTGTCCTGACCTTGGGCCGTGTAGGCTACCTGGCTTATGAAGTGATTGACAAATTGTATCCTTTCATTCATTATTGAAGGCAGAGATCAAAACCGCTGCACTCGGGTATCACTATGACAGGCAGGCAGACCAGACAGAGTTAAGGAGAAGAGGCACTGGGAGGAGCAGAAGAAGGTCATCAGAGCAAAGACGTGCAGGTGAGAAGTACAAAAAGAGTTGAGTAGGCGAAACGTGGAGCATCCTAAGTAGTGACATCTTGTTTTTTTTTTTATCCACGCTATGTCTGAACAGCCTTTATAAGGTATTATTTTTAAGCCTTTCAGTTGAAGGAGTGAATACTTTTAGAAATGTAACTCTCAGGAGCACACAGTGCTGTGAATGTAGTGATGCTTACATGTTTCAGTTCTTAAAACTAATTATATTATTTGAGTAAATGCAATTTTTTTATTAGTGTAAAAAAAGGCTCTCCAAATCAACTTGGCCTGATTTTTAAAAACTATTCCCATCCCTTTAGTCTAATGACTGTGCCACCTTGGCAGAAACAACTGCTGTCAAGTATGTCAAGTACCTGGCAATAAGTCTTTCACATTGCTTTGGAGGAATTTTATCCCACTCATTTAAATCAGCTGTACAAGATAGTTTTCAAGGATAGGCGGCCTGTTTAAGATCATGAGGGTGAGTTCCTTCTTCGTCGATCGGGAGAAAGATAGTATTTTCAAAGAAACACTGGATTGGATAATCAACCATATTCCGGCAACTGTGCTCTTGCCAAATATAAGCTTGAGATGACTTACTTAAAATTCTGCAGAAATAATCTTAAAGTATTAACAAATCCCCAATAGAAAGAGTGTCTCTGGCCCTATTGACAAACTGGTGCCACTGTCTTTCAGTTTCTTTTTAAAGTCTGTTTGGCTGTGAACACAACAGTTTGACCTCTGTCACATGAAATAAGTCTAGATTTTGCTATGATTTTTGTTTTTATTTTCTTGGGATTTGGTGTGCAAGGCTTGATTACCTGAGCCTCTTGCCCATCCATTGCAACAACTTTTCTCTTGTTTTCTACACAGATGCTATCACTTGGTCAATGATACTGCTGATGGCTGATGGTTTCCTTTGTTCAATTATTGTTTACCAGCTTTGACGTCTGAGTTTATTTTTTGCAAGAATTCTGAAATTTTTATCAAGATTTTTATCAAGCTAGATAACATTTGCTCAGGCGTTTGACAGCAGAGAAATGATGCCACTTTGGATGCAGTCTGTGAATTGCAGTAAAATGCATCAAAGATTTAAACGTGTTAAATACAAAAAATTGCAGTTAAAACTGAATTGAGCTGCAATGAGAGTGACTATATACTGTATAGTTAAAGCCCCGCAAGCCATTTACATCCTTTTCTGCAAGAACTGTGAATACATACAACCTGCTAAGGTGTCAAAACTACTGCTTATCGTCATCCATTTGAAATCCTGAACAGTCTAAATATTTAAAGATACTTGATGGCCCAAATAACTGCACCTCTTCTAAATGTACTTTGTGTGACTCTACGGACTACCACATTAATGCTTTATGTAATCTGGATAATTTTTTTCCCATTTTTGTTAGATTCACTTTTATTTATTTTTATTTAAAGATTTATTTAAAAATAAAATCCTGTTTTCCTTAATTTCTTTAGCACAAAAATAAACCAAACTGCTGCTTATATAGCTGGTGAACAGCAGCCTAGGTTGGAGACGCTGTCCGATGCTGCTGCAGGTAGGCTTCTAGCTGATCGTAAGCCTTTAGCAAATGGTTATAGTGCTGTCTTTCACTCATATGCCTCTTAACCTTCAGATACGCGATTGTGGATCAAAACGTTCTATCGATCACATGGTTTGACAAGAGGAAACTGGTGAGTGTTTGTGTTGTTTTACTCGGGAGCTAGCATGCCAGCACTAGCTCCTGGCTATTGTTGGGCTTGGTCAGTGTAAACTGATCTGAGTATGTTTTATCACTTGGATGAAGCAGTTAAACTAAAAATATTTTGAATTGTAAAACACTATCCATTATTTATTAAAAGGAAATGAATGTGTACTCATGAGTTTAACTGTTATAATATAAACTCATTTCACTACAGTGATAAGAAAAACATGTACATGTATGATTTTGTTTTTCTAGAAAGACAATACCTAGGATTGATCAATCAGGTCTGTTTTTACACAGGCCAGGTTCCCGTTTCCAGATCCCGTTCCAGATCCTGTTTCCAGATCCAGGTTCAGTTCCAGATTATCTGTTGCCATGTGGACCAGACTGGCGAGCTAACCCATACAGCGAATCAAAAGAAACATCACATGTTGTCAACTCCTTCCCATCTGGTAGGTGACATTTACGCCACAGTCAAACCTTCATCTTCACTCTGGAGTGGACCGCACTGAACTGAACCGGATCCTTTTTTATCAATTTTCTCACTTCCATCAAGGAACTGAATTGGTTAAATTCCTTGGATAAAGGAAAAAATATATTTGATTTCATGAACAATTTTGAATAACTTGTCTGTATATATTGTAAATATCAATACATTTCACTAGTTTTGCACCATTTTGTTGCCAGTGTGTTTTTACAAAATGTCAATTTTTCTGATTTAATTTGATTATTTACTCAATCATTCTAAAATTCATATAAGTAACATGTTATCATGGTTACATTTATTATGTCTATGAATCATAATCTACTTCCACAACACTGAGGTATTACGGTGTAAATGAGTTTCAAACACTTAAAAATATAAATTTCTTAAAATAGAAATAGGGAAAAAAAAGAGAGGAAACGACAAAAAAAAAAAAATTACATTTCTAGAGTCCATGCTCAAACACACTCTGAACTTAGGTCCTTATTCACACCTGTCTTATCTACTTTTTAAGCCTTTTATCATATAGTTCATCATACTTCAACATTATTACCATATGTTCACATCTATAATTTTTTCATCTTTGCCCTAGAGCATTGGTTCAGAGCTGGATTGAAGCAAAGTTCAGTAAAAAAAAAAAAAAAAAACTGTGATATCCTCCTTAGTCAACTGTGTGGGTATAAAGACCTCCAGAATAGTTTGTCCATTTATTTCATTTGATATTTTGTGCCTCTGCTTATTTCTTCTAGTCGTCCATAAAAAATATTTTAAAAGCATGTTAGTAAGAAACCTTAATATCAATTAAAATAATCAACTTATAACATTGGCCTTAGGAAACTTGAATTCAATGCATTCCACAGTGGTGACAATAAACAGTGTTCTTCTGTGCCTATAAAAGTACCACTTTGGATGTTCTATCCTTTTTACTGTAAGAAAATTAAGTAAGAGCAACGTTGTCTTTTTGACAAAAAAAGAAATTACAAGAAAAAAAACGTTTAATGCCAAAATAAAAACTGGTATCTGCAGGACACTGACAATTGAAAAATGTATTTAACATAAAATAAGTGATCAACTTTTGTCCCCCTTCAAGTCAGTAGATGCAGCTTTGTGATCACAGCACAGCATCTGCGTGGAGCCATACGTCTCAATCAGGCTCCACATCTTCACTCTGCAATTTCAGGGTTCTTTGCCCTGAAGCTGTTCAAGGATCGACTATTAACAATCCACTTAAGTCCTGCCACATATTCTCTTTGACTGGACCACTACAGAACATACATCTTTTTGCCCTCAAACCATTACTGTGGTGCTTTCGCTGGCTGTCTTGCTGGAAAAACCTTGCATCTAGTAGATGGAAACAAATGATCTTCCAGGAAAGGACTATATTTTCATGCATGCGTTTACCTTCTCCCCTTACAAGATTTTCAAGCCTTCTGCTGAGAAACATCCCCACTGCATTATGCTGCCACCACCATGCAGGTGCCATCTGACCAGAGCACAATTCTTTGTTGCTCTGGTTAGTTGGTGTTCCCTTGTCTAAAACTTCAAAGACTCCCTTTCTCCTTCTCTCAATGATTAGCCTTTTAACAAGGGTTAGATTTGTGGAGTGTACGACTTCTAATCATCCTGCAACCTATGCTGTGATTCCCTACAGCTCCTCCAGAGCTTCTTCTCTGTTCTCTTCGCCCACTAGACATCCATAAATCTCATGAATACTGCTCATTTCAGAGTTAAATTTTTTAAATGACTGTGACAGCTGACTCTACTGTCACACAGACCTGAATGGTAATCATTTTGTTTGTTTATCCTTTACATTAATTTAGACATTAATTAATGAATAGTTTAGATTTTTATTACAAATTATTTTCATTAGTCTGACCTTTTAGTTAACTATTTGCAGTGCACACATTTAGTTAACTTTGTCAGTTCTTTATATTTTTGTTAAAAGCAACAAATTAATTTATTTCTTTTGAGTTACCAGTTTCCTTTGGAGCTGCTGCTGGAGGGTCACAGAAGAGCTCCAGCTAATTGACATCCATATATGGCTGGCAAAACCTCCTCAGCGGGCCGTTCCATTTGTTTGCCAGGGGATGGGGAAATTTGGTTTTCTTTAATTTAATTTGACCATTTCTTTAATGTTTCTTCTATTTGGTAGTTTCAGTCTAATGTTTGTTTAATTTAAAGATTCGGTATTGTATTTGTTTAAGTTTTTGCATGTTTAAATTACCCCTTATGTGTCAGCAGTGGTCTGATCAGCCACTATTTAAGTTCCCCTCATGTCTTGTTTGTTAGGTCAGTTTTGTGCTTGAGTTCTTTGTGTTAACACCTGAGTTGTAGTTTGTTATGTTGACCTCAGTTTTTGGGCCCAATTCTTCATTGTTTGATTATTTTTGAACTTTTTGTAATAAATTAAGATTATTTTTTGAATTCCATTCAGCGTCTCTCTGGCTGGTTAATGTGAGAACCCTCACAGACTTTAACCAAGGCATCATTTTCCTTTGAGTTCAATGTTATATTAGTCTTTGTTGTTTTTTCACATAATATTCAAATAGAAGCAATTGAATTTTGTGATTGTGATTATGTGACATGTAAAGCGTTAAAAGTGTGCATAAACACTTATGCAAAGCAATGTAAATGAAATTAACAGTTAAATTCTGATTATGATTCCATATTCTACAAATGTGGATGCTTACCATCTCCTCTAAGGTGGCATCTAGCACTGGTTTTAACACACACCATGCTTTTCACATCTCTATTGTTTTCTCAGCTTCCCTCCTCCCTGCCTTTCCTTTCTAAGACTAGGGCAGCTCAGTGACATTGCTTGAAGGGCAGACTTTAAGAAAACACTCTTCTAACCTCAAATTAATTCAATATCTGACATATGTCCTTGCTGTAATATGACATGACTTTCTTTTCTGTTTACTTATATGCAGGCATATGCACAACTTTATATGAACGTATAGTAGGGATGCTCCGATCAGGTTTTTTTGCTGCCAATTCCGATCATCCATGAGGATGATCTCTGCTGATCACAATCACTGCAGATCACCTGGAACGGCTGTTAATTTTTCGCTTTAGGTATAAATGATACTATGTTATCTGGCAAAATGGAAAAATTATCTGGCAAAAAAATTCACCTCATTTAGACATAATAGACATATTTATAGTACATATCTAAAATCTTTTTTTTTTTTTTTTTTTAAGTTGCATACTACAGCTTTAAGCAGATGTTCGGTGTGAGAGTTCGCTGCAGAGTGGAGACTGAGCAGTGGTTCAGGAGCAAGAGCAGAACCAGTGTCTTACACTGCCAGCTCGAAGACTTGAATTATTTTTCGGTTTTTTGTTTAGCTTTCTGACCGTGATGCTAATCCGGGTGAGTGTTGGTAGTTGTGCACTGCTTTACCTGCTATTGGGCCACTCCGGGTGTCCTTTTTTTCCTGCCATATTTAAAAAGCAAGCACTAGTTTAAAAAAAAAAAAAAACAAAAAAAAAACAAGTGCTTGTTTTTTAAATGCCATATTAAATTTGTTGTGTTGATGCATTTTGACCTGCTTCAGCCCTGAGGTAATTTTCCACAGCAACACGCAAAATGTCCCCATTCACTCTCAGAGCATTATAATTCCACACGACAGGATTTATTGCTGCGCGCTTGCGCAGTGTGAAGGAAACGGGAGATAAGATGCACACACAAATGTGATTGGTTTTGGTGATCGGCAACAAGAGATGGTGATCAACTATCATAAATTGTTTCGGCCGATAATTATTGGTGGCCGATTAGCCTGTCGCAATAAACAATAAATCAATTAATTGCACGATAAATTAAACCTATCGACCTCATTTTAATCATCGGCTTTATGTCTCTTCCTGCCTTTTTTTCCTTTCCGTTGATGACACTGAATGAAAAAAGGCTCAACTCCGGTGCTCTCCACTGACCGTCCCTTCCTCATTTCCTTAGTGTAATGTCCAGAGCACACTACACGAGTTGTTGGCCGATTGCCGGCCCATTTTCAAAACCCGATAGACGACACATTAGCCGACAGAAATCCTAGGTATAACGGTTCGATTGGGTTCGATCGGGTTCGATCGTGCCGTGTCCAACAATGGGCACAAAATAATGGCTGCAAGTCCAGTTAACCAATTTTAAAATCAGGCATTAATCAATGCTTTACTAGAATATACCTGTGATGCATGTGGCTAGAGTCAGTGTAAAGTCCTGACTGAATGAAAATCATTAGAACTAGAGGTGTGCCAATCGATCGGTCACCGATCATAATCGGGCCGATTTTCGTGAAAAAGTGCATGATCGGTGATCGGCGATCATTGGCTCTTGTTGCCGATACCGATCATTTCATTTCGCAGCCTGCCTGTGCAGCTGGTCTCCTCTTTCCTTCACACTGTGCAAACGAGCAGCAACAAATCCTAAGCGATGTGGAACTATATCGCACTGAGTGAATGGGGAAGTTTGCGTGTTGCGGCGGAAAATTGAAGCAGTCAAAACGCATCAACACAACAAAGCTAATACGACATAAAAACAAAGCCATACTTGACGGAGTTTGGCTACATCGAGGCTCACTGCAGTAAAAGACATAGGGAGCGATCAGATAGCAGGTAAAGCAGCGCACAGCTACAAACACTCACCCGGTCAGCATGACGGTCAGAAAGCTAAACAAATAACCTGGAAAATTATTTAAGTCTTCGAGCTGCGATGTAAGACGCTGGTTCTGCTCTCGCTGTTGAACCGCTGCTACGCTACAGGTAGTAATATTTCACAG
Organism: Poecilia mexicana; assembly: GCF_051168715.1. Taxonomy (NCBI): domain Eukaryota; kingdom Metazoa; phylum Chordata; class Actinopteri; order Cyprinodontiformes; family Poeciliidae; genus Poecilia; species Poecilia mexicana. Next base: position 429,086 of record NW_028263370.1, on the reverse strand, counting down.
ACGGAGCTTCGCTTCTGCTCCACCTGGTAGTGACTCACACCGAATCTCTGCAGCATCTAACCTAAAAAAAATAAATTTTACATACGTATTAAAACTTTCGCTGTCCTAACATGAGACAGATCATCTCTAAAAAAAAAAAAAATCAACCTGATCTGCATAATTACTCCGCTCAGTCAGAAACAGCCACTCAGATTGGATTGTTTATTGTAATGGAACCTGTTTTTGCCTTTGAATGTTAAGTTTTATACTTGAATTTTTTTGGCAATGTTGAGAGGTTTTATGTCGGCTCTTGCACAATGCCTGTTTTGTTTAGTTTTCTTCTTGAAAAAAGTTATTAAAAACAAGTTTTTGTCTAAATTAAGGTGAATTCATGGTTCCTTTTTCCACATAATGTGACCGGTAGTTTTTATGATAAAAAAATAATAATAATAATAATGTGATCGGTATCGGTGATCGGTATCGGTGATTGGCCCTCATGGGTGATCGGTACCGGTATCGGGAGGAAAAAACCTGATCGGCACATCTCTAATTAGAACCTATTTATGTCACGTTAACGAAGAACAGCTGAAAAAGTACCGGGTTTATCAACTGCAGTGGCAATTTGGCTCCAACTCCTTTCCTTGTCATTTCTATATTCTCTGCATGAAATGTTGAATAAATATTAATGTTTCCAATTGTCTCCAATGTCCTCTGGATTTTGGGTTGGGCTGTGCCAACTGTTTGGGATTCCCTTCCGTAATTTCCCCTCAGAAAACACGGAGGAGAATCCGGACTAAAAATAATGTTAAATGTTAAAAAGAAAGGTTCACAAAATGTCAATCTGGACATGGATTGAGTTTATCCTCCCACAGTCTTAGCGTGATACTCAGGAGGAGCGCAGCAGATGTCACAGGCAGACAGTGAGGAACCGCCTTGGAGGAAGTCAGTGGGGCTGGGGCTGCTGGTCTGATCTTTCTAAAACCACACACTCACAAAACTAATAAAAGCGCAACCCCGCAAGAATGCGCACTGAGAAAAAAAAATGTGGGGTTTAAATATCAGACCAAGAACAGAAAATTGTACAAATCTGCAAAGTGTGTGGAAGAGAGAAAATACAAGCATTTTGTTTTGCCACCTGAAAACAAAGCAGGTGTTTGAATACCAGGAATGCAACCAACTACAGGTTCCAATCACAACACTGGGAAGAAAAAGCAGGATTTGACGTAGAGATCAATTTACATTAAAGTTATTGTTTCTGTGTAGAGATACATTTATTTATTGAATTTTGATCTAACCAGGTAGTCACCATTGAGATTATGCTGCTTATTCCCAGGTCTCCCTTAAAATTAGACTTTTTTTTAATGCAGCGTCATTATCCACAGTGAAGCATGTCCTTACTGACATGCCACTCAGCCAGGAGGAAGCCATTACTCCAGAAGAAAAAAAAAATGGATAGGTTGCATCGGTGTGCATCCACTGCAGATGCACATAGAGAAACACATTAATTTCTGGAGACCTGAAGATGTGTGTCTGATGACACTACAGTGGAACCGTTTGGCCATAATTATCATTGTAACATCTAAGAGAAAAGGGGAGATGCTTGTACCATTCCAACTGTGAAGCCTGGGGGTGGAAGCCTCAAATTTTGAGGCTGTTTTTTTTTTTTTATACGCGTTTGCAGCGCATTTCACAGTTTGCTGCTCTTTTGCACCTGTACTCATTTGCATTATATTCAAATGAGTACATAATGCCAGTTGATACTAGAGCAGCATATTCATCAATATTTTAAGTAGAATGAAGCAACAATAGTAGCATTTTATTTGTTAGGGATCCTGTTTTTGTCCAAGTTTATTGCAATAGCTCCCACAGTGGCCCATCCAGTGAACAGTATAATGTGGGAGATGAAAAGTTTCATTTTGGTTGGAGCAGAAAAAGTCAACCTCTTCAAAAACTACTAGAAATTTAAAGGGAGAAACCAAATCTTTTACAACAGGTTATCACCCATTATATTTGCTATGAAAAAAATACATTTAAAACATTTCAAGACAGGTGAGAATCCTGCAGTGTTTCTGCAAATCAACACACTGTAACACAAATAAGTCAATTTGTGTCACACAATAAATGGGTAAGAAATACAGTACTCGGGCTGAGAAAGAGAGCTTTTGAAGAGGATTTCTTTTTCTTCTGAAAGTTCAATTGCATACGTTTTCATGACTGACAATGACAGATACCACACCAGCTCTTTCTGGCAGTCGTCAAAGGGAGATGGTTAAAAACTTCAAAGCAAGTCAGGATTTTAGAGTTCAGAGTTTCGTCTCTTGTGGTTTGTAAGTCAATGTGGTGTGCTGTGGGTGTGTGTAATTAATTCAGGCATGGCTGTGCGTGGAAAAACTAAGCCAGCTTAGCACACAGTGCAGGTATTAAGTACTGTACAGTGATGTTTTTTAACCTTGTTTTATTATTAAAAGTCTGTATATTTTCAGGCAGTTTGTTTTTACGTTTGAAATAAAAAATGAAAAAACAGAAATAGACTTGTTCTTTCATTTATTCAGTCAAAATCATAAATTGGATAACGGCTCCATCCCATTTCTAATTTAGCGCATAAAACGAAAATAGAAAACACAGATAATGAGCGCTCAATTTAGATTTTCATGATTTCATGAAAATCGATTTCATTTGTCAAAAATGAAATCATGAAAATCGATTTTCATGATTTCATTTTTGACAAGGGGTCTGACTCGGAAGTTCTCTCTGCCCGGCTTATACAGGGGCCATATCACACATAGACATTATACAGGCTGCAGATAGACAAGCTTGTTCGTTTGTCACTGTAGTATTTTCTGCCAACCACAAGACAGCTTAAGTAATGCTCCTGTGAGAAACAAACAATACCGGGCATCTGGTCACAGAGAAAAATGGTTAGCCTGAGATTTTATTTTAAAAAGCCAGAGCTGCAGGCTGGTGTGGAAAATCACGCCTGGGTTAAGTTTGGGGAATGTTATCTGTTCGACACGCATTTCAAACCAACTCCAGGTCACTTCTTTGTTCAATCAGTGATCGGTTAATTCTGGTATAGACTTTCATGCTTTGAATGTTGAGCCAAGAACTGAGACACAGACTGACCAGGTCAATAATGCATAAGAGCTAACATAATTCGATATGGCAACATAACATGGTCAACAGAAATTATGACGACCCCACACACCCAACTTCCTGATACACACAAAGGCAGCATGCCAGCAACCTGCCATTCATACCTGGTGATGGTCGCGCCCTCGTGGCTTTGACTCTTGGGTGTCAAAGCCACATGCTCACCTGTCACTTACATAATTACTTATTTAATTTATATGGCTCTTACAATTGGTATGCTAATGCTATTCAGAAAGGAAAAACGTTAAAAACAGAATTTGAATGACCGGCAGAATATTTTACTCGCAGTTTGAGCGTCTTGAATGGTAGCTTTTAAACAAGAGCAGATGAAAGACTCAAGGTTGTAAAAAATTGGGTGGACTAGCCCTTTAGCCATTTACTGAACTGGAAGCTACATTCAGAAGCCCACTTTGGCTTTGAATACAAAACAAAGTTAGAATATAAGCTCTGTGAAGGTATCATGATGAAATTAATTACATGCCACTTTCAGAATGTACAAAAACGGGTCTCTACACAGTGTGCAGGGCAGAGAGAACTTCAGTCAGATCACTTGTCAAAAATGAAATAATTGAAAATCAAAATTAAGCGCTGTCATCTGTTTTTTCCATATCCGTTTTGTGCACTAAATGTGAAATCTGATAACGAGCTGCGCCGAGTCGTTATCCGATTTCAGTTTAATAAACAAAAATGAGTCTATTTTTGTTTTTTCATTTCAAACAAAAAAAACAAACTGCCGGAAAATACACGGACCGAGCCGTTATCCGATTTCCGATTTTGGTTTAATAAACGAAAAGCAAAAGAATGAGTCTATTTTTTGTTTCATTTATTCATTTCAAACAAAAAAAACAAACTGCCTGAAAATACATGGACCCTTAAAAATGAATAACATAAAAATCTGATTACCAAGTACATACAATTAACTACTAAACTAAAAGCCTTGTAAAAGGTGCTTATCAGTCCTGTAGAATTTGACAGTTGGGAATAGTTGGAGTGACTTTGGAGAAACGTTGACAGGTTTGACCACATGAACGTCTGTTTCAGGTCAGTCCACAGCACTTCTGCTGAATTGGGGTCAGATTTTTGAGCTTGGTAACTCCAAAACATTAACTCCATACTTTTCTAATCATTCTCATGGTGAATGCTTGTGACCTTTGAGTCACCACCAAGATGTGTGACCTACTCCCTTTTGATACCTCTTTGACAAACTTACTGCCATGAATCAGAATTAAACATGACATTAAAAATGACAAGGTCTCTGTCCCAGATACAGCAAATCAGATGTTAACTGGAAATATAACATATTCATTCCTTACAGATGGACTGAATGTCTTCTGCAAGCTAACAGTCAAGTCTGAAGCTGCTTGTGAAGCTTTTGTTTTTGACAACAGTAATTTTTCTGTGCTATAAATGTTCATTAGATGTATTTTCAAACAGGGTTGTAGCATATTTTTATGTCGAAAATCCAGACTTCTTCTGTGTACCTCTCTGAGTAGAGCTGGAGTCAAAAAACTCAAGTCACTTTGACACCCTCACTTCTGCCAGACAGCGTAAATTCAGCACCTTTATAAATATATAATACAAAATTTTTCCCCCAAGCCTTCAAAACAGTCCAGGGATGCATCTTGGAGAGATAGCAGCAATTCTGGCTCATCCTGCCACTGATCCACTGGAGGAGTGATAATTATGGAAGGAAACATACACTTATACTCATCACCCCATTGGTCAGACAGAGTACTGTTAACAGCAAATGCTCTGATGGAATCTGGCAGAGAAGTACAGGTTTCTTCTTTCAATTTGGCACACACTCTCTCCATGACACCCTTCCAATTTCTTTCCAAAACAGTATCTGTTTCCAAAAAACAGCCAAGAATTTTAAACAATGATCAAATCAAAGAATTCAATTTACAAATGTCAAACAAGTCTCTTAAAAGAAAAAGATTATCTTTTCTTTCAAGAAAAGATAATCCTAAGGATTATCTTTATGATCCTAAGGATCATATTGTGATCCTTCAGGTACACAATATAATTGATCTCTATGTATAATAAATTCAAGAATGTTCTTCAGCCTATTCGAAAGCACTTTAGAAAATGACTTCTAATCCACACATGGGAGGGAAACAGGTATCCAGTTCTTCAACAGAGTCAAGTCTCCTTTTTTTGGAAGTAGGGCTTGTTGATAGGATGATGACAAGGTCCCTGCTAATGTGCACTCCTGAAGAACCACCAGTACTCTCCTAACAACTGTTTCTGTACGTTTTTCATGTGACGGGGGAGACATCCCCTCCTCCGCGATCGGAGGAGCACCAACTGTCCACAATGCCTCCAAGCAATTCACGTCAACCTGCACTGCTTTTGTGCGGACAAACAGTCCATTTAAGCTAGACATGCCCATAGTAAAACCATTTCATGTTCTCGGCGCTCACGTAAACCATATAAAATCTCTCTTCATATTTATCTCTGAAAACTCTTCAAATGTCTGTGTGGCAGACTTTAAGAACATAAATACTTGCCACTTGAAAGATTGAACATGTTTCAACTTCTGGGTCATATCATATTTACATCCCACACCAACAGTTTTAAAACCACTGGCAAGTTTCCCAAAATACTGGAGTTCTTTCTCTAAAAAATAATTAGGAATGAACGGCAGCACACCTGAGACAATAAACTGGATGAAGGGCACCGTGAGTGGTGACACCTGCAGGTACTCTCCACCTATTGTCACCCCACTGACAATCAGCTGATTCGCAAAACTAAAAAATATCAACACTTAAGTATTTATTCTCAATGCATTAATTAAATGGATGTGACCAACAAGATCACTAACTTCCAAAAGAACTGTTTCAATTGGGATTGTCATACCAATGGCCTTTATGAAACCAAAAATTGTAATTCCAATCCCATAATACAGCAAGATTGAAAGCCATGTACATACAATACATTCCAACTGATATTAGTTATCAATGTCCATCCATCCATTTTCTTACGCCCTTATTCCTCTTGGGGTCAGGAGGGGTGCTGGTGCCTTTCTCCAATGAGACATTTCAGGGGAGAGACGGGGTACTCAAACAATGTCATCAAGTTCATTTTAGTTTAGTTTTCCATCTAAAGAATTCCAGCAGATTGCATCAAAACACTGACCTTGAGCATTCACCCCTCCTGTACAGAGGATTGCTGCTTCTATTGCGTTGTTGACTTAAACAATCCCTCATGCTGAGAATGCATGTAGCGACAGTAGAGAAAAAAAGCAGAAAAATCTGTACCCACTGAGCCACCTAGCATCACTGTTGATTTTAAAACGAATTTATGTCATACCTTTAACATAATATTCTTTTTTTTTTCATTATTTATAAACATAGGAAACAAAGTGTTAGACAACCTTTAAGAAATGCAGAAAAGTGTCAGGGGCAGAGCAGCACTCATCTGGACAGTTTCTGATTGTGCTTATTTGCAGTGGTGGAGAAAGAACTCAAAAAATTTACTTAAGTAAACGTACAAATACACAGACAAAATGTACTCAAGTAAAAGTACCACATTAACATTTGTACTTAAGTAAAAGTAAAAAAATGTACTGGCTTTTAAAATTTCTATCAAACAAAAACATTGTGCTCTTTATTCAGAAATGCCCCAAAACAATTAAGTAATCACATCAAAAGTTAGAAACTCTGTCTTTAGTCATTTCTTTGATTACCAAATATATTAGTGTGTGTGAGGAAAGGCTGTATGAGGCCTGGAGCCGAATTTGACCTAGGGGCCCCTTAGTTATAATTGTAGTTTACTAATTTGTATTTGTGAACAAACAAAGCTCAAACTCAAAGATTATAGTTACAGCATAAGATTGAGATTGTGGTAACAAAACAAGTTAACAATGAATATTGCTCTCTGACAGTGTTGTGTTCAAGACCACCTAACCCGAGACCAAGACAAGACCAAGACCAGAGTGTATCGAGACCGAGACAAGACCAAGACTTTTGGGGTCCGAGACCAAGTCAAGACCAAGACCGAAGGGAGTCGAGACCGAGTCAAGACCAAGACCAGCGGCCCGCGCTACATGACACAATAAAATGTAAAATATGATCGAAATTGCTTCTCAAAATAATCTGAAAGATCCATATTCCCATAAAACACCTAGATATTAAATACTTAATACATTTTACCAATATTAAATATTCCATTTATGTGCTAAAAAGTGTGATGGTCTCGTGCCATCCCTAAAAACATAACGCCCTGGGCATTTGCCCATATTGCTCATATAAGAAGCCACCACTGTCTGCACCATTAAACATAGCAATTGAGGCAATGCCCTGACGGTAAATAACGCTCAACCATGAACACTGACCAAGGAGCAACAAGCAAGAAGTAACCAAACAGAAGGCGCTCATCGTGACTGTTTTCACTCTCTATCCCAGTACATGAAGCCAGGTAGTCTGACACCATGGCAGACATTACAGCTGCCACTTTGAACAAAAACAACCAAAGAGCAATGTGCATGCTCTGCGTGCTCTTTCGTTCTTGTGTTTTAGTTATTTGTTAATTTAAATATTAACGTACATAATTAAATGATGCAGTGTACACAGAGCATTACTAGAACAAAGAACGGGTGTTCTGTCAGATCAGCATACGTTGTCAGATAGTCGTACGCTTAGCTCAGATATGCATATGCTGTCATTACCATATGATTTTATTTAATCAGCAACATAGAATCATGACGTAGATCATTATTAACAGTTATTCACAGTTGTATGGCATCCAGCTGCAGCCAGACCTGCTTTAAACACTTTGAAACCACGACAACGAATGTATATCCATCTAGTTATCACATTATGTCATATTATAAACAATTTAATTACTTATTTTCGTCATGACTTGTTGCGTATACTGACAACTACACTGACGGTCGGACTTAATGCGCATGCGCTGGCATGGTACTCACTGCATGTATGCTATTCTGGCAGCGTATGGCTATCTGATAGAACACCGGCTACATCTGTCAGACACGTCATTACCATAAGATTTCATTTAATCAACAACATAGAATCATGACGTAGATCGTCATACACTTTGTTATTAACTGTGTATGGCATCCTGACTTAGCGGTTAAGTGAGTTTTACACGGGCCTGTGTTGTAGTTGACTCCAGCTGCAGCCAGACCTGCTTTAAATACACTTTGAAACCATGACAACACATGTATATCTATATAGTTATCATTGAAAACAATTTAATGACTTAAGTTCATCATAACTTGCTGCGTATGGTGAACTGACAACTCCTCTGACGGTCGGATTTCTTAATGTTTAATGCATGTATGCTATCCTGACAGCGTATGGCTATCTGATAGAACAACGGCTCTCAGTGACACTCCAGTCCTATCTAATAAGTAAAGAGCCGTGGAGAAGAATCGACTGTTTCTGAATGTCACCTCACTATATTGCAGACTTTTGGACATAGCGTTGTCCCATATATGCGACAAGTCAGTCAACACCTCCGCACAATAATTCAGGCAGTGAGTGATAACATTTTTCATCACAATGCTTATGTGTCTCTGTACAGCTAGCTTTGATAACATCACGTTAACGGAGCTTACCTTCTTTGAGCTACTTTTCTAAGTGACGAAAAAAGTTAGACGTTGTCCCCACCGTCTGTGAAAGCGAAGCGCTGCTGAGTTAGCTGTGGCCATCGGATTTCTTACTATTTATGCAGCGCTATTATATTACTGACGATTAGACAAACATTTTCTGCCGCTGAGAGGAAACCACTGCGCATGTCCTGGAGCGCCGCGCGCGAGTGAAAGGTGGGGAGGGGAGGGGGGAGTAACAGAAACACGTAGTTGCTTGGATTTTAATCGGTGCGTTTTGCATCCACTGAAAACAAAGATGTTAACAAATAAAGTGGACAGTATGCTGTACGTTTAGTTATATTTTCACAGTTGCGGTCTTGACTGGTCTTGAAATAAAATGCCGAGTCCTCAGCGCCCGAGACCGAGACAAGACCGAGACCAAATGCGGTCGAGTCCGAGACGAGACCGAGACCATCAAAAAATGGTCTTAAGACCGGTCTTAAGACCAAGACCAACTTCGAGTACCACAACACTGCTCTCTGAACTTTTGCAAAGTATACATGCCTGCTCCTTAAAATCTTAAATTTAAATGTTAAACAATTTAAAATCTTTTAATTTATGTATGCTGAAATTGAATCAAATTCAGCAGCATTGATCATCTCAATAAATAAGTGTTACATTCATGTATCTGTGGTCTGTGTTAAAATATTAGCATTTATGGGGCCCCTGAAGCCCCGGGCGGCCTGATGGAGTTGCTGACTTAATTTGGATTAAACAAAAGTGCAAATAATTGATATTCATTTTAACTGTATTTTTCGATTTGTTGTTTTTAAGACTAGTTGTGTTTAAATAGCATTTCACTGGCAATGTTTTCCCATAACATATAAATACCCAGTAATATTTTTACATTTCCTGTCAACTTAACATCTTTTAAAACAAAAACACGGTGAACCACCGGTGGACCGCATCGGCGCTCGACCACCAGGTTTAGCCAGTTTTCTGAGGGAAACCCTGGGTAAACATAAAAAGGAAAAGAGAACTCTGGTGGGAGCAAACACCACCTCACACCTCCTTTTCTCACTTCACTCCTTTCGTTCTTCCTCCCCCACTTCTGCTGCTCCTCCATTCACTCACTCATATCCTGTCACTTAGCATCACACGCCACATCCCTCACTCCCCCTGCATATTTATTCATTAATTTCAATTTTTAAGTCTCCCTAGATTCTTGTATTATTTATATCTGCTTTTACAAAAATTTTAACAAATACTGAACATTGTTTAACTCTTACAGACCTCACTAAAAAATAATTTGTTTCAGCTGACCAGAACAAATTGCTGCAGGTGAAGACCTGCTTTTCCATCAGGCCACTGATGAGATAAACAATCATCCTATCTAGTTCCCACACCCCCTCTCCCTTTTCCTCGTGGCATCACCGCCTTGCATTAAAAGTGACACTCTTGTTAATCCACATTCAGCTTGAATGCACCGATCCAGGTACACAGACCCAAGCCAGGAGAGCTCATGAATAGCTAATAGGAGAGACACAACAACACTCTGATTCACAGAAAATGGTCTTCACACTATTGCCTCTGTTAGCAGCTACTGGTGTGGAGAGACCAGGGAGATTGATTGAACATAAAAGGTGAGAGAGTAAACCAATATGCGCCTGGGAGAAAGCATAAATGAGAGTGTGTGTGTGCGTGTGTGTGTGTGTGTGTGTGTGCATGCTTCCATAAAGAAGAAACAATCTGTGAATGTATATGAAAAAGAGAAGAGGAATGGAACATATTATATGAAGTTATTGGAAAGCAAAAGAAAAAGGTAATTTCACAAGCTGCCCATCTTCCAGTCTGTCTGGAAAGATGATTGGCATGCATGATAAACACATCAAACAGTTCCCCCACAATTTTTCTTTTAAAGAAGCACATGCTCTCTGAGGTTTGTGTCTAATGCAAGTTAAACTTTCCTGGCTTGTAAGGAATAGATGGAGCTTTAGCATCTGTGGCGACAAAAACAGATGGAAACCAAGTATGTAGAGATTTCACAAATCCTCGAAGGTGTTACTTTTGCTCTTGGTAAAGTTCTTCATAACCGTCTCTAGACTGCTGCAGGTAAAAAAAAATATTTTGGTTAGATTGCAAAACATCTTTTTTCTGGTACCAGCTGATTAGCTGAGAACAGTTGAGCAAGGAAGCAAATTCTTTAGTGTCAAGAATTTACAGTCAACTGAAAAACTAAGTACATTTCTGCTGCTTCTTTAACTAAGGAAAGCATTGTAGCAGCCACTTCATAGAAACTGCCAGTCAGATGTTAGAAAGGTGAAGCTTTGAGCCAGTTTTGCAAGCAAGAGATACATGGATCTTTATAAGGTAGGTACGGTAATTTTATATATATAGCACATTTTCAGCAACAAGGCAATTCAAAGTGCTTTACATGAGTTAAAAGGAAATACAAACAAAATAACAAAATAAAGGAAAGAAAAAAAGAGGGAAGAAAACTAATCTAATGTTGTTCTAACATGTAAACTAAGTGCTCCTGTTCAGGATTGCTAAGTATCTAATTCCATTTCTAAATTGTGAGTACTCTACAGTTTCTGATAATAAGCTAAGGAATGACTGATCTAATTCCTTTCCTGGGTTAAAGTGAGTACTCCACAATTCTAAGTTTGTTCTAAATCCTTTTCTGGATTAAAAGTAATACAAACTAAGTTTATTTTATGTACCAAAGTACTCTAAATTCAAAAGTAGAGCCATCTAACAGTGACATTTCGAATCAAACTGGGTCATCAACATAATTTAAAAAGCGAAAGCAAATCTACAATGAAAGGACTTGAAGTAAAATAACAGAATTGCAAACAGACCATCATGGCGAAGTCCAGACTTCGCCATGATGGTCAAGGGAAGTTGGGAAGTAAACCGCTCTGCCCAGAGAAGCCGCAGGTGCTTGAGCAACCAGAACCATCAGCTAGGTCAGAGGAGCCTCTTCCTAAGCCACTTCCCTAATGCTGTGGTGGGCAAGCCCGGATTTTAGCACGGGGTTACTGATACTCCAGCCCAGGGTCCTGGTACTATGGGGCCCCCGAACAATGCTTTGTATGTTTGTGAATGAATAAGGTCAGAATACCTTAATTTTATCACTGGCTAAGGGGATTTTGATGGTGTTGCTGAAAAACTGATTTGTTTTGGCAAACATCCATCATGAATTAGGGCTTGGCGATATATCGAGTATACTCTATGTACCGCGGTATTTTAATTTACGATAAGTAAAATGGCTATATTGCAACTATCGAGTATAAATTGTCATTCAAATAATAAACTTTAACCGTCAAATCCACTGCGAGTATGGTTAACCCAACACCCTATGAATGTGTCACTAGTGCCTCGCCCCTCCCAACCTGAACATTTTCTACCAATCACGTTGCGCGGAGAAAAACAAAATGGTGACAGCTTGAGACAGCCATGAATAAGATGGTAATTGAAGAGGAATATGAACTAGTCTAGTTCCGGAGAAACAGCACTGGAATAATAATTTGGCAGTAGTTCCGATTTTATATGGAGGATGTGGAACAAAATTAGGTAATCTGTTGTGGATAGGCATAGCTCTGACTACGTGGTCATCACATCACCTGTTGCTCACCTGTTGCTCACCTGGTGACTTTAGTGAGTGGGTGATGGGGGAAGTCTACTTTTTGCTGACCACTTTAAGCTTGTATGATTTTTTGTTTTTGATCACCGTTTAAACCTGCAGATCCATTTTTATGCTGCTTTGGACACTGATGTTCTGCTATGGATATTGACTTTACTGATGAAAATAAAACCATCTTCCCTGCAGCTTGGATTTAAGTTTGATCAGCTGGTGCGTCAACAATGATTCCTCTATTCAGCTGCTCAGCGACTCTGTTTGACAGTCTTAACATCTATTTGTTAAGTTTGTCAACGTCAAGCATAACTGACCTACTTCCCTCGCCTTCGCTATTTTTCTTAGTTAAAACTTATTTCTCACCTTATGTAGTCTTAGTCTAAAGCTGCTGCCCCCGACCCCGGATAAGCGGAAGAAAATGGATGGATGGATGGATGGATGGATGGATGGATGGATGGATGGATGGATGGATGGATGGATGGATGGATGGATGGATGGATGGATGGATGGATGGATCTAGTCTTAGTTTAGACAGTTCATAGCAAAACACTGCATCCCTTTTTATTTGAGCTTGCATTTAAGTCTAGCAGAGAAATGTGGGCGGGAACTTGCGTGGGTGACATCATGCTGCAAGGAGTCTATAATTTAAAATAACTTTGTATCTCATTTAAGAATATTGTGATATATATCATGATATAGCAAAAATATATCAGGGTATTAAATTTTTCTCATATCCCCCAGCCCTATCAAGAATGCTTGATTATTATTGGGTCAAGTTTGACATGTCTTACACATTGGGGAGGAGCATCAGTGAGTAATTTCTCACGATGGCAGACAATAGAAAGTATGAAAGAAAAAGAAGAGCGCAACATAGAGGCGTGAAGAAAATCTAACAGGATTTTTTTAAACCTTATATTGTACATGTACCCTTCTCAAAATGTTAGCCTTGCTCACAGCGGCTCTCCGTCCGCCAGAACCTTAATCTCTGTCTAACATTCAGGCTGAGCAAGAAGCAGGGAGCTGTCAAAATGTGGATGTTAATTTTAAAGCCTGGGAACAGGTTTAGAAAAAATCTGCAATGTCTCCTCTTCAACCTCCATCCATTGCAGCTAGGCTTGCCACCTTTCAGAAATAAAAATAAGGGACGCCCACCACGGCACATGTCGCCCTACTCTCATGGGGTGGGATGGCTGCTACAGTGATTTTTGCAGTATTTTTGTAGTAAAAAAGGCTGTGTTAGTAACAGGGCCGTGCAGAGACCACTAAAGGGGCAGGTTCTCAAAAAAGAAAAAGGGGCACATCTAACCGCATTCTAGGACAGAATATTAACAAAGCCACAGCTTTCAGAGTTTAATAAACAATGATAAATTACAAAATTGTGAGATATACAATCAAAGCTAAGGAAAATCTCTATATAGAGCATACAACTATGCTATATTATTAGTAATTTCTTTCTGCAGGTCTATTTTGTTATATTCAAACCCACAATTTAGCAAGATATGTAAATCAGAGCTAGACCACCAGACATATTGTCTTTAGAGAATTACACTATTAAAAATATAAACAAGGGCACAATGCAACCTTTTATTGTACTGTAATCTATAAAAAAAGAGCTGCCTGTTTGCTGCAGTTGCAGTGGAGATGAAGATGGTCCATTCAGGAAGGCAGAGCTGCATCAAACTTTAATGTGGAACTGCAGAGAAAAAAAAAAGCAAAAATGTTATTAATGTTTATTGTTTATTGTTAATGCATGAAGAAAATGCATAAGAAAAGCCTACTGAGTTTTGCTTTAAAAATCTGTTTTTTAATTAAAATAATACATTTTTGTCTCATGAAGTGAAAAAAATATTTGCAAAACAAACTTATTTGTGCATGTCAGAAATCTTTTCTTGCTATTCTAAGTTTTTGTTTGTGACTCAAAGTTTTGCTTGCGATTCTCACATGACGTCAGGGGCAGGGCCTAAAATCGCAACAAAAGATTTCTGATGTGTGCAAATAAAAGTTTATGGTTGGCAAATAACTTTAAGTTCATGAGACAAAAATTTGTTATTTAATTTTTTAAAAAGTTTTTAAAACTAAACTTTGTTTTTAAAAAAGGAATCATTACAATTCCAAAAGTTTTGATTACAATTTTATTTTATTTAACTGAGGTTAGTTTTTTTTATTTTTTTATTGAATAATTGGGAAAAAAATTATCTGCATACTCTGTGAACCAGACCCTAAACTTTCTTAAAGTCTGGATTGAGTTTTTTCCCCTTCACTAATGACACACTATTATTATACATTATATCTACCTTGGTAATTCAGGGTGAGTTATTTTTAATTCTAAATGAATATCCTTGTTGGACTTTTATTTAAGTGCTATTCTCCTTCAAGATACATTTACCTAACGCTAGAATAAATGCAATGTACATTATGCAGCAAAGGAAATTAGAAGACATATGTCCATTATGGAGATGACAAGTTTTGGACAGGCGATGTGCCCCGTATTGGATAAGCGACACTGAAGAATGACTGCTATCATTAATGATACAGGGAAGAAGCTTTTTAGTTATCTTGCTTTGCTAGCAGAGTCGTTAGCTAGCAGCTAGCTAATAACACAACAACAGCCTAATGTCTGTATGATAAGAATACTGAATCGATAGATAAGAGCAGTTTTTCCTCACCTGGCTGTCTCCTCCTGCTCAGTAGTTCTTCAGAGAAAGGCAGACGCAGAGGTCTGTCAGTGTCTGTTGTATTTCATTACCTCTCTGCTTAAACCGCTACTCCATGATGAAGCAGTCATCTGACAAGTAGCAAGTCTACTCCATTTTATTTGCCAAAAACGTTTTGTTTTTAATTCACCAACAATTGTTCTGTAATCTGGAACGTTTGCTACGTTGAGCTCCAGTTAGCCGCCTTATCTCACTGTGCAAGAGGCAACTGGGTCATGCGTCACGGGCAAAAGGTCAAAGGTAACAAGGTGACCGGCTTATTATGTTGTACAAAAAAAAAACCCCAACAAAAAACCAAATAATTTTAGTACATGTTGTTATGTGTCAGAAGAGGGCTTCGGGAAAAAAAAAAAAAAAAAAAAATTGGACCAAAAGGGCACTTGGGGGCAAGGAGCAAGGCCCCCTCTGCATGTGCCTTGTTAGTAATATATAATAGAGGGGGAGAAGAATAAACTCAATGTGTTTCTTCATGAGAGATTGTGATGTAAACAGGCACAAAGCAAAAATACTACTACTATTACTGGGGGCTCTTTTGAATACAAATTCCAAATATCACTTTGATGAAATCTGGGACTAATTAATCAAGCTAAGCAGCAGGGTGCCTAGCAGCAAGTCCTGCCTGCTCTGCAGTTTATCTCAGTCACTAGAGCTCTGCAGCAATATACTAGGTGTGGAGAGATACATTTAGTGGATATCTGCTCTACAAGAAAAAAGTCTGAGCATTACATGTGAAAACACCTCTCTATCACATTTGGAACAAGTATTATTTAAAGAATCTCACTGACCTAACAAAGGAACAAAAACAACTTGTAGCAGCCTTCTGAAAACACAGACCTTATGAGGTTTTAATTTAACATAGCAAAAATGTCAACAAATATTTTGACAAATGAAGATGAGTTCAGGAAAGGAACATGGTTTTATATCAGACTGATACATACAAACGTTATTTTTTTCTTCACTTTTAAAAATTACACAAATTTATTTAATGTGAAATGCATTATATACATTAGTGGTTTATGCTTTGTGTTGTTTTTTTTTCATGCCTAGCTATCTTTTGAGTTATTATAGTCAAAACTGATTTAGTTGGTTGCCAGCTCACCCAATACATTTTCACTATGTATCTAATTGTGCCATGGTGTGTGGTTGAAGTGTGGACGCAAATACAGCACGCAGGAGACGTAAAAGTTAGAGATGGGCCATCTGAAAGCCAGGCTTCGAGGCGTGTACCGAGTAAAAAGGGGCGTGTCTGATGAAGCCCCGCTTCGATGCTTGTGTCCATAGACATAATATAAGAGTAGACCCCGCATTGGCCGCTCCGGCGAAGGAAATACATCTTGGAGCGGTATACCCTCCTACTTTGCTCAATCAAAACAGCAGAAGATGCCTCAGCACTGACGGATATTGTTGTTCGGATCTATGGATTATTGATGTGAGGGCTCCACAGACAACATTTCACAAGTAAGATGGACATATTATTGTGTATATATTGTGATTAGAATATTACTTTACTGTATTTATGTCCACCGGCGAGATACCAGCTAATATTAGCTACAGTGCTTGGTGTAATACGGGTTCAGCCCCGCTATGAAGGCTAACTGAGATTCCGTAAATCTAAAAAAAATTAATTATTCTCTAACATTGACTTAGATTATCTGACACAAGGGCCTATATTAGAAATGAAACAATATAACACATATAAAACTTGTGTTATAACATTCACCGGCAAAGTTTACACAGGTGGTAAAGACTATTATTTATATTCTTTCACTCTGTCAAAAGTAAGATACATCCTAAATCTTCCGTTTTTGTTTTGAAAGTTTCCTAAAGACACGATGTGAGGAAGAAGAGGGAGATATATATAAAGAGAGACGGATTCACTGCAGCATCGGATTTTGGACTCGTCGGCTGAAAAACATAGTAAACATAGTGGCACAACTACACATTATTCAGGTGGATGCGAAAACATAAATCGCTCCCTCCTCCCCCCGGGAAGGAAAGTCAGGGTGAAGGAGCGATGCTGCTTTGATAGATGTTTGAATATGGTTTCCAGTAACAAAAAAGTGTGTTATGATCGATTAAATGCGCTGATACGTCATTGTGCCTGCTAAACAGATCACGCTGAGTGGAACGAAGCTGAAGTTGGTTTCCAATTCTAGTTTCCAATAGCTAAAGGGTGATTCCACTTAATTTTTCACTACTTTCCGCATCTTTAATCAACTCTAGTTTAAAAACTATTACACCTAGACTCTTCAAACCTGGACTAGATTATTCTGCTCTAATAGCAGAATATTTATAACCATGTTTGGGATTTGTGAAACCTTTTTCTGATTTGTGAAAACTTAATGAACTTCAATTTTCACAATTTTTTGGCATCTGGATCGCCATAGATCTACTCTAATTAAAAAACTACAACTCCTAGACACTTCAAACCTGGAATAGATTACTCTCCTCTTTAAGCTGGATATTAGAGTTCAAAATTCTTCAGGATTCACTCAGTGGTATTGACCAGACTGGCCAGTTTCTATTGCTTTTCCAGTTCTGTCAATGTGGAGAAATCAGAGAACAATGGAGTGGGCTGAGAGAGGCTGCAACATACTTATGTATCCATCTGTACATATATTTCTGTGTCTGTGTGTGGAGCAGAGGAGGGAAGAGGACAAAAATATAAAACTGTACTCCATTAAAAAATATCTGTCCAGACAAAAGATCCTCTTGGAACGAGAGGGGAAATGTATGTCTATTGCATGAGCTTGTTTTTGAGGCTGTGGACCTTCTTCAGCAGTTTTACCCCATCAAATTCCAAAAAAGGTTTTTGAAAAGCTTCAAATGTGTTCTTGAGCTGCTTTGGATAGTCAAGGTTGAGGGCATATATCAGTCCCATCAGCAGCACACATGCCTTTGTTCGGCTTCCACATCCTTCCATCACTTGGTTTCCCTCAGTCACTATCGACACATCTGATGGATCCTCCTCAGCCATGATGTTGTGCATCACGATCACCTTCATTGTTTTGTCTGTGTAGTCCTCACATTCCTACATGTTAAAAAGAAAGAAACAAAGAAGATACACATTATTAATTTAATTGAAGATGCTGTTTCAATACATTTCAACTCAGTGTTGTGTTCAAGACCACCTAACCCGAGACCAAGACAAGACCAAGACCAGAGTGTATCGAGACCGAGACAAGACCAAGACTTTTAGGGTCCGAGACCAAGTCAAGACCAAGACCGATGAAAGTCGAGACCGAGTCAAGACCAAGACCAGCGGTCCACGCTACATGATACAATAAAATGTAAAATATGATCGAAATTGCTTCTCAAAATAATCTGAAAGATCCATATTCCCATAAAAAACACCTAGATATTAAATACTTAATACATTTTACCAATATTAAATATTCCATTTCTGTGCTAAAATGTGTGATGGTCTCGTGCCATCCCTAAAAACATAACACCCTGGGCATTTGCCCATATTGCTCATGTAAGAAACCACCACTGTCTGCACCATTAAACATAGCAATTGAGGCAATGCCCTGACGGTAAATAACGCTCAACTACCAACACTGACCAAGGAGCAACAAGCAAGAAGTAACCAAACAGAAGGTGCTCATCGTGACTGTTTTCACTCTCTATCCCAGTACATGAAGCCAGGTAGTCTGACACCATGGCAGACATTACAGCTGCCACTTTGAACAAAAACAATCAAAGAGTGCATGCCCTTTCTTTCTTGTGTTTTAGTTATTTGTTAATTTAAATATCAACGTACATAATTAAATAAAATAATGATGCAGTGCACACAGAGCATTACAAGAACAAAGAACGGGTGTTCTGTCAGGTCAGATCGTCATATGCTTAGCACAAACTCACGGTGTTCTGTCAGATCAGCATACGTTGTCAGATAGTCGTACGTTTAGCTCAGACATGCATACGCTGTCATTACCATATGATTTTATTTAATCAGCAACATAGAATCATGACGTAGATCATTATTAACAGTTATTAACAGTTGTATGGCATCCAGCTGCAGCCAGACCTGCTTTAAATACACTTTGAAACCATGACAACGCATGTATATCTATCTAGTTATCATATTATGTCATATTATAAACAATTTAATGACTTATTTTCGTCATAACTTGTGCTGACAGTTGTCAGCAACTGACAACTCCACTGACGGTCGAACTTCTTAAGGCGCATGCATTGGCATGGTACTCACTGCATGTATGCTAGCAACATAGAATCATGACGTAGATCGTCATACACTTTGTTATTAACAGTTGTATGGCGTCCTGATTTAGCGGTTAAGTGAGTTTTACACAGGCGTATGTTGTAGCTTACTTCAGCTGCAGCCAGACCTGCTTTAAATACACTTTGAAACCATGACAACACATGTATATCTATATAGTTATCATTGAAAACAATTTAATGACTTATTTTCGTCATAACTTGTTGCATGTGGTGAACTGACAACTCCTCTGACGGTCGGACTTCTTAATGCGCATGCGCAGGCATGGTACTCACTGCATGTATGCTATTCTGACAGTGTACGGTAATCTGATAGAACAACGGCTCTCAGTGAGTGACACTCCAGTCCTATCTATAAGTAAAGAGCCATGGAGAAGAATCGACTGTTTCTGAATGTCACATCACTATATTGCAGACTTTTGGACATAGCGTTGTCCCATATATGCGACAAGACAGTCAACATCTCCGCACAATAACTCAGACAGTGAGTGACTTTTTTTCATTACAATGCTTATGTGTCTCTGCAGCTAGCTTTGCTAACATCACGTTAACGGAGCTTACCTTCTTTGAGCTACTTTTCTAAGTGACGAAAATAGTTAGACGTTGTCCCCACCGTCTGTGAAAGCGAAGCGCTGCTGAGTTAGCTGTGGCCATCGGATTTCTTACTATTTATGCAGCGCTATTATATTACTGACCATTAGACAAACATTTTCTGCCGCTGAGAGAAAACCACTGCGCATGTCCTGGAGCGCCGCGTGCGAGTGAAAGGTGGGGAGGGGAGGGGGAGGAGGGAGTAGCGCCGCGCGCGAGTGAAAGGTGGGGAGGGGAGGGGGAGGGGGAGAAACGCGTAGTTGCTTGGATTTTAATCGGTGCGTTTTGCATCAGCTGAAAACAAAGATGTTAACAAATAAACTGGATAGTATGCTGCACGTTTAGTGATATTTTCACAGTTGCGGTCTCGACTGGTCTTGAAATAAAATGCCGAGTCACCAGCGCCCGAGACCGAGACAAGACCGAGACCAAATACGGTCGAGTCCGAGACGAGACCGAGACCATCAGAAAACGGTCTTAAGACCGGACTCGAGACCAAGACCGATCTCGAGTACCACAACACTGTTTCAACTTATCTAAAGGAGACCAAAGGGGAGTGAATAGAAGATAAAAGGAAAAGGGGAGAAAGGGGAAAGGAGTGGAGAGGATCCCTTGAGTTAATCAATCATCTGTTATCAATGACATACCTGGCAGTCATGGAAAATATCTTCTTGTCTTTCACCAAGGTAGTTAATGAGGCAGCAGACAACTGCATCCCTTTTTTTTCTCAATGCTCTGTGTCTGTAGGGAGATACAATTTAGTGAAAAGACTGTTAGTGGAGAGTGGGGAGAGAATTACATACAGTAAGACAGAATTGCTTAAAAAAAGGGTAGTTTAAGTTGGTAAGGAGCTCAACTTTGTTCACAACAAAGCAATTCTTTACAAATTATTTCACTTTTAATTCACATATATCAATAATGACATATTTGTGGAAAAAAAAGTAAAATAACATACGTCATTTATAGTGTCCAGCGCATCTTGGAACCAGCAGCCCCTCCTTTAGACCGCAGCTTTAGCATGAATGTCTCCTCCAAGGAAAATGTAGTGATACGTCTGAACTCTTCCTTGATCTAGGTAATAAAAGGACAGACCGACTCTAACAGCCATGTTAAGGGAGCTAACAAAGCTAACAGGTAAACAACATAAAACACGTCAGTCATTTCATATGTTGGCGACATATTAGTATAGTAGTATTTTAAGACTGAGGCGAAAATACACATTGACAGCAGTGTATTTCGGTGCAGCGTGAAGTGGGAGCAGAGACCTGCAGATACTTAATGACCATTATACCTTAACCACACTCGTCAAAAGCTGAACTATCCCCTTTACAGTCTATCCTAAACATCCGCCCATTCAATATATTAGAAAAAGCTGGAGTTGACTAGTTTCTAACCTTAAAACCAGCGGTCAGACACAGTCATGCATGCTAGCTAATGTTGTAAAAAGCACACCGCGAACACATTTCATTGCAACTTGGTTGTCCAGACAGTTAACGGTCATGGTGGCGCCAGGGACAGATTCAAACTTTGATTTCAAGTAATCACATGTTACACAGATGCATATTGAATATAAGTGAAGTGAAATATCTCATCATTTCAAATATTACAATTTGCCTTCGCGCTATTATTCACAAATAGCTTACCTTCAGCTCACGGTTCGATGGCCGAGAGGATCCAGAGTTCCCTGTCCCGCTCATTCAAAAACGGACTTCTTCTTCTTTTTGTTTTAATGGCGGTTGGCAAGCAACTTAATGGTGTGCATTATCGCCACCTACTGGTACGGAGTGTGGATCAGGACGCGTGCACCGGACTCAAGATTCGGGGGTATATTTTACTCTATTATCCTATGTAACAGGTTTTTACTGTTAACGAATGGGTAGCATATGTATAATTTACCCATTATTTTATAATTCCTTAGCTAACTGAAAAAAATCTATTACATTTTATATGATTTTTTAGATCAAAATCTAAAAAATCCAAAATCACTTTTTTCAGTGTTCCTCTGTATTTAGTTTCTTATTTAATTCTTGCATTTTGTTCTTCGATGATTTCCATTTAGTTTCCTTTGATTAGTATTATCCGCTCTTGGCTTAATGTTATGTCCTCCTTAGTTTCTTTCCTGTTGCTAGTTTGTATTGACGCTCACCACCAGTAATCTTCATTCATCATGCCAACTCACCCACTGCGCCGCCCAATCATCATGTGTTTCACCTGATTTGACACTCGTATTGATTTTTCACTATTCACCGCCGGATTCTCTGATCCTGATTCACATCTAGTTTGTTGCTCCGTTCTATGTCCCGCCTCTCCTGTTTCAGAGTTTTGCGCAATGTGCGTGTTTTTTTTTTTTTTTAACCCCATACGGAAAAAATCCTGGTATTCTGATGATTAAAATTCATAAGTGCTGTGGTGGTACCTTTTCATACAGGTGTTCGGTTTATCTGTGCTACCCTTAAATCCGTCCTATCTTTTGGTAATGTGCATGCGCATATGGATGGTACGTCACATAGCCTACTGTTTACTCAGCAGATTTCTTGTAAATACGTCCTACCTGTTACGGTACATTTTATTTAATTTATTTTATACCTGGCTTTCATTAAGCTGCTCTATTACGTCATGTTTTTAGTTTACATGACAGCAGCTTGTAAATATATTTATAAATGGCTTTAGTTTGCCATCTGCAATGTCGTTACTGTAAACAAGTCATTGTTTGGCAGTTAATCAGGACAAAATACGTTGTTTTGTGGCTATTTTGTCCCTATATTTTAAAATATTTTAGGTAAGATAAGGTAATTTTATTTATATAGCACATTTTCAGCAACAAGGCAATTCAAAGTGCTTTACATGAGTTAAAAGGAAATAGAAACAAAATAAACCAGGGTTGCTAAGTATCTAATTCCATTTCTAAATACTGAATACTCTACAGTTTCTGATAAAATAAGCTAAAGAGTGACTGATCTAATTCCTTTTCTGGGTTAAAGTGAGTACTCCACAATTCTAAGTTTGTTCTAAATCCTTTTCTGGGTTAAAAGTAATATAAATTAAGCAGTGACTGTTCCTGTAAGTATTTCTAAATTCCAAGTTCGTAGTTATTCTAATTCTAATTTTGATTCCATTTCTGGGCTGTTTAACGTTGATCTAAATAGTGCGTACTCCACAATTTCTGATATTACTAATAAACTAAAATAATAAATAATTTTAGTTTAATTACACTCTTTATTATTAAACTTTGCTAAATAGATGTTGGTAGCAATACTATGTGGGACTGAAGTTGTGTAATAGCCGTGTAATATTAGTGTACATGAATCATATCCTATCATCTCAGGTGCACAGTGACCTGCGCAGTTCGGTGGAGACATTGTGGCTGCATTTAATAGTCTGTCATACAATGTATTAATGTGCAAAAAAGAGTTGTGGTGATCTGTAATTGTCTGTGTTTAATTTAATTCCAATAAAACCCTGTTTCCCCTGTCTGATACCGTTTTATTCTTACAAACTCCTCTGTATTTAAAATATTTTTAAAAGGTAGGATATTCTAATAAGAGGATTAGTGCATACATCTATAGCTTTTCATTTTAAACGGGTAGGATATTGTGGTTTCGTTGTGTATATAAATTTTTCCAATGCTAAGCATAACTCCTAAGCTTCCACTTCAGTCTCGTCACTCAAATAATGTTATCCATTGTATTTAATATTATACAACCCGCTAAAGTTTTCTTTTTGACAGTAGGAGTTTTGGATGCGTAGCACTGACAGATAGATTTGGCTATCTATTTGTGCTACGGTAGGAAAATCTGACGAGGCAGCACTGATAGTCAGAATCACTGACAGCACCTATGTTAACTCTATAAAATAAACGTTCTCTGTGGTATCACCACAAACATTAAGACACTTTTCAATAAGTTGGTGCTTTGACATGATCACAGCACTGCCAAAACATATGTACAAAAATCCTCAATAAAATATAAAATATTTGAAAATCAGACACATGTGACCTGACAAGTGAATAACAGCAACGTCATCAGCTGGTGTAACGCAAAACTGATGCGGTGAAACTAACAGAAATGCTGAAGAGAAGAAGAGCTGCCATCGATGCAATTGCAGCCAGGCATGTTTTAATGTTACACAATACAGTTTTTAGCAAGTTGCTCAAAGTCTAAGCTGGTACTGTTGTGCATTTAAGATGTAAAGTCTACCTTCGAGCAAACGCCCCCAAAAGAATCGCAGCGCCCCCCTTTTGTAAAAATTTCTGCCAGCGCCCCCTGCCATCCTCTGAATGCGCCCCGCTGAGAAACACTAGTCTAAAGCCAGGATGAAAGCCATACTGCTCCTCCTGAATCTAAGCTTCCATAATTGGTTAGAGCCACAATTGTAACACTATGAATTACATTTTCCAAGGTAGGCTGAGAAGTGTGACCCCTCAATACAGTGATTGCGTTCCGAAAATAACCCGCAATAAGTGAAATCCGCAAAGTAGTTACCTTTAGTTTTTACAATTATTATACAGCATAATTAAATACTCTACATTGAAACCAAAGAACAAAACCTGCTTTCAGGTCAGCGGATGTGGGTGTGCATCAATCGGGCCTTAATGTGATCTGGATATGTCATTAAAGCGTCTCCTCCAACTTGCCCCGCAAGATTCACAGCTGTATCTACGGCAGAGCGATGGATCTCATCAAGCGAGCCTCCGGTCGGGTTTTGTGCTGATTCTGGCCGCAGTTTTTTCCAGCAGGCATTCAAAGTTTTCAGCTTTCATCTCCTGAATGGCCAATCTGTACTACTTAAATACCGTAATGTCATTGGCACACAGGTACAGAAGGAGCTCATAGACTGTTTAGCCAATCAGGACGCAGAACACAATGCACTGTGAAAAAAACTGCACAAAAAAATCCGCGAAGCAGCCAGACCACGAAAGGTGAACCGCCTTATAGCGAGGGATCACTGTATTTGGAATTCATTCTTCGATCCGTTTCTTTTAAGTTGGGATCACCACCATAACCTGCCTCTCCACAGGTGTTTTTCCAGTTCTCAATGGAATACAGAAGAGATGTATTAACCACAACTGTTTCAACAATGTCCAGAGCACTCAGGATGTTGGGCCAAATCTGGCCAGACCCAGGTGTCTGATGGCACAACTATCTGCAGCTTCACCAGCCTACGAATAGCACTCATCAGCATTTTACACAGAAAAATAAAGAACTTTCTTTTTCTTCCTTGATGATTATTTCAAACTAAAAACATTAGGCAAACCATGACAGTTGTTACGGAAAAACATATTTTTCACTGTTGATATTCTGTTGACATTTGCTGATGTGTGTGGTTATTGTGCCATTAAAATACGTTAAATATGTTAACATATGTATTTTCTTCTGTTTTTGCCAGCATAGTTCCTTCTTCGGTTTCCAATTCACTCTAAAACGCAATACCTATTCTTACTTAAATTAGGTTTGTATGCTTTACTCAAGTCTTATTCAACTCAAGTAATGTGAGTAATGTACATGTTTGCCCTGACAAAGGTACAAGACAAAATTATTTTGAGTAAACTGGATTTGAATATTTTTGTTACTGGAGTGAATGCTTCAGCTCAGCAGTGCTCATGCGCAATAAAGTGTGCAAGCTTCCAGAATGTTTGTGGACTTGAACATTGGAAGAAGCAGAGCTTCTCTAAATGTGAGTTATTCATCTTCAGTATATTTTCTTGTTTTGTGTATGTCTTTACTGCTCACATATATGATTACAGGTTGATTTTTCTTTAAAAAAAGATGCATAAAAGTGTTTGCAGGCTAATATGCTAATGTTAGCATGGGCTCATGGGTCCAACATTAGCTACAACTTCCATGCCTTTTGCTTCAGAGACTTTAATGTTTTTGTCCATGATGAGATCTGACTAATAATTATTAGCCAACTGGCTATCTTTCAAATGCAGCCCCTTAGCATGTTTGTAAGGACAAACCAAGCCTTCTAATGTTCATGTAGCACTAATTTTAGGTGGCCATAAGTGTTATGTGGTGTTCAGGAACAATCAGATTCTTTTTTAACGGCTCTATGCTATGAACGGTAGGACTCAATTCTCTGTTAGTGAGAGCCGTCCCTTTTTTTTTTATGACTTTGCTTACTCATAATGCTCTGGATATGTAGTTCTGCGGAGAATGGAATGTTTTGTTGCGCGTTAGACCTTATTGTTACCGGGCTCGCCGGCATGCCCGCCCACAGAGACAGCCGTACCCACTCTGGCTTCGAAGCTGTTTATTTTTTTTTATGTTTTTTTTTTTTACCTCATAGTTGTGAACTTTATATTATTCATATGTTTATTTGATACGGAAAGGGCTCCTGCACTTCCCATAAATGTGACCTCTGTCTACTGCACTTTTTCAGCCGTGACAACGGTTTAATCAGTTGCTAAAATGTAGTAATGTGTTTTTCTGAGCCGCCTTTAAATGCAACATTAGCATTAAGATGGTCGCACCAGTGGGGTCACGACAGAGACATGTTGCTGTGCACCAGTGCATTAGATTCTTAGATTTCTGCGACATATGAGCAAATGTGTATGCAAATCTGAGCATAATTGCTCAGTATTTACATCATTAATTTTTTGTAATAATAAACAAAATGGGTACTTTGCTTGAAAGTTATACGCTTGTTTATGTATTTATATCAAAATGCCTGTTTACTGTGCCACCCCAAAATCAGCAAAATTCCTCTGGAGCCAGGTTTGATTATTACTGGTTTTACAGAGTTCACCAGAGTGGAGGGTGAGATCTCCTATGCTGCATTCAAGTTTGAAAAGGAGTCATTGACACTGCACTTCCCGAAATTCTTGTGAAGCTTGAAAGAAGGGTGAGCTTTCAGTCTGATTTTATTTAAGCTGAAGGAAATTCTGCAAGTTTTTTTATTTAAATCTTGTTCAGTTGGATGCGCACACATGCACATGACTCTTTCTCACATCCTAACATTTACAATAACCAGCCAGTTTTGATGCTGTATTAAAGGTACATTGAGTCATAGTTTTTGGTTGGGGGGGAATTTGTATTGATGATATTTGGGTGATTGAGACTGGAAAAAACACAGTTAGTTGTTGAAATAATTAATGACTGTGCAACAGTCTGTGGCATTAATATAATAATCAGCTGATAGCAGGTTGGAAAATTGCCATTGCTCCTTTAACTGTACAACCATCAAAATTCTCATCAGTCTTAAGCCCTTTTTGCAATGCAGGGTCCGGCCTGCCCCAGCCCGGCTCCGTTCGACCTGGTCCTATTGGTGCTATGGCCCTGGTCATTTTGCATTGAACAGGATACGTCACGTAAATCGACTTGTTGCTAAAGCCACCGAGGTGACCTCCCCAGCGAGTGCAGAACAGTTTTCGTCTTGGGTCTCCCAACCCGCTTTTTCTGTATGCGCTCATGAGCGTGGATATGAGGGGCCGTTTAGGACAAAATTTACGTTTTGTCTCTCACACACTACCAAAAACTCTCGCATACTCCAAAAATATAGCCACGCACACTCAAAAAAATTACGTTTTGTCTCTCACACACTACCAAAAACTCTCGCACACTCAAAAAAATTACGTTTTGTCTCTCACACACTACCAAAAACTCACGCATACTCAAAAAAATAGCCACACACACTCAAAAAATACTCACGCACATTCAAAAAATACTCAAATTGCGTATACACACACTACTAAAATGTCACACACACACAAACGTTAACTTTCTCGCTCACATACACTACTATCAGCTCGCTCACATACACTGTACTAACGGCTCGCACATTCACAAACGTTAACTTTCTCGCTCACATACACTGTACTAACGGCTCGCACATTCACAAACGTTAACTTTCTCGCTCACATACACTACTACCAGCTCGCTCACATACACTGCTAACAGCTCGCACACACACACACAGACGTTTATCTCTCACATACACAAGACTAAAGTTGAACACACACACAGTACTAAGACTCGTTTTTTGAATGTGTGAGAGCGAGACTTTTTTTGAATGTGTGAGAGTTGTCACGGAAGAGGCGGGGCATAATTTTTGGATCAAACTGAGCATGCGTAGATCCTAAACTATAAGTTTCTCTCACACATTCAAAAAGAGTCTCGCTCTCACACATTCAAAAGACGAGTCTTAGTACTGTGTGTGTGTTCAACTTTAGTCTTGTGTATGTGAGAGATAAACGTCTGTGTGTGTGTGCGAGCTGTTAGCAGTGTATGTGAGCGAGAAAGTTAACGTTTGTGAATGTGCGAGCTGGTAGTAGTGTATGTGTGCGAGCTGGTAGTAGTGTATGTGAGCGAGCTGGTAGTAGTGTATGTGCGCGAGCTGGTAGTAGTGTATGTGCGCGAGAAAGTTAACGTTTGTGAATGTGCGAGCAGGTAGTAGTGTATGTGCGCGAGCTGGTAGTAGTGTATGTGCGCGAGCTGGTAGTAGTGTATGTGAGCGAGCTGGTAGTAGTGTATGTGCGCGAGCTGGTAGTAGTGTATGTGAGCGAGAAAGTTAACGTTTGTGAATGTGCGAGCCGTTAGTACAGTGTATGTGAGCGAGCTGATAGTAGTGTATGTGAGCGAGAAAGTTAACATTTGTGTGTGTGTGACATTTTAGCAGTGTGTGTATGCGCAATTTGAGTATTTTTTGAATGTGCGTGAGTATTTTTTGAGTGTGCGTGGCTATTTTTTTGAGTATGCGTGAGTTTTTGGTAGTGTGTGAGAGACAAAACGTAATTTTTTTGAGTGTGCGAGAGTTTTTGGTAGTATGTGAGAGACAAAACGTAATTTTTTTGAGTGTGCGTGGCTATTTTTTTGGAGTATGCGAGAGTTTTTGGTAGTGTGTAAGAGACAAAACGTAATTTTTTTGAGTGTGCGAGAGTTTTTGGTAGTGTGTGAGAGACAAAACATAATTTTTTTGAGTGTGCGTGGCTATTTTTTGGAGTATGCGAGAGTTTTTGGTAGTGTGTGAGAGACAAAACGTAAATTTTGTCCTAAATGGCCCCTCATACGTGGAAGCTGAGGGAAACATTTACCTGAGCTTTGCATTTAACCAAAAGAAAAAAAAAAAAAATCCCATCTGAACTGGACTCACGGCCAGCTGATCTATTGATATGTCAGGCGGGATTTCCAGGCTGGAGTGACGCCACATGCGGAAATCCCCTCTTTTACAGCCTAGCCAACTTCTGATCGGTTCAACTGGAGAAATGTTATTTACATTTACCATTAAAATCTTTGGCTGAAGAGGCGATTGTAATCCCAGTGTAGGGTAAGAATAGATTGTGACGGGAATTTATTGATGTAGCATACTGAAATGACAGCCATTGAGTCTAGTACTCCTATGATCCAGAGATCTGGTCTTTGTCCTGATCCCCCGCGGCCAATGAACCAATCAACAGCTAACTCCAAACCAGTCCGGTCTGGCCAGCCCGATTGGAACCGCAGCTCTTGAGGTTCCAGGGAGCGGGGTGGTACCAGGCTGTGCTAATGCAAAGCCGGCTGACCCAGATCCAGCTGTGCAGTGCAAAAGGGGCTTTAGTCAGACAACAGATAAGGGTGAATAATTATTTTATGCCACTTATTGTAAAAAAAATGTGATCTAGTTTCTTCAGAATATGCTTGTGCTTACTTTTATTGTTTTTCCTACTTGTAGACCAGTGATGTTGTTGCTATGAGGACTGCTGTCCTGCGATGTCTCTCAGTTTTCCTCGAGGACAATGAAAGAGTTTTACAATGTCTCTTGTATGTATTGCTATTCTATTTGTCAGAGGTTGTGAAAAAAAATCAAAACTTTCACCTCATTCTTTTTTATTTATTTCTTATTATCCACAGGATTCAGATGTCATGGCAGACTTCATCCTGGTTCCTGTTGGGCTATTGGCTGCTATGTTATGCTAAGTATATCATTTTGTTAAAATAAAATGTTGAATCTTGTGAACGTAAAATATTTTGTTGTGGTTACTTAATTTGTTTAAGGCAATCGGTTTCCTAGATTATGCTAAGTAAACTGTACTGCTCATGTAAGTTGGACTAACTTGATGTAGTTGACTTAAGAAGAGGATAATTTACTTGCTATTTCTAAGTTGGAACAACTTCACTAAATTAAGTGAAATTAACTTGACACAATGAAGTTCATACGACAAGGTCTTAAGTGCACTAAACAAGTATATGTTAAGTAAACAAAACGTAAGAATAGTAGTTAAACTTTCTTACATTTTTCAAGGCAATCGGTTTCCAAGATTTTTTAAAAATAAAGTCAACTTCTCAAAGTTTAGAGTGAAGAGCACTACTGAAATATCTTGTTTTGGAGCCACAAAGCAAATTCCCTTTGCCCTCTCACTACTCAGACGATTGAGATAACCTTACAAATGCAGAACTGAGACTGTAGAAAGAGGAACCAAAGAGTAAAGTAGAATTCAGTCAAAATGATTGGAGGTAGGTTCTCCTTAATGCAAGCCCCCTTCTTTGCATTGCAAAAATGTGTGTGTGTTCATTGTGTGTGTGGCAGCCACTTAAGTGAAGGCTTTGTAACACGCTTGTTCATCATAACTGTGATGTTCTAGCCTGAGGGCCCGGCAGCATGAAGCAATTTCCCTCTCGTTACGCTAGGCGTATATTAACCCCCCAGTAACCACTGAACACACAAACACTGACTGTGATGCATACACATACACACTGCTTCCTTGCAATTTGTCTATCATGTCAAGTATAGCAGGGGGCTGCTCTCTTGAATAATTCCCTCGTATTGTAGTTATGTACCCCTTATCAGTGTACCATGTTATTAAGGCTGAACATTGGCTGAATACAAAGCTAGACGATCAGACGCAGTTAGAGAAAGATTGACTCATTTGTTAATATTTTCACTGGTAGTTATGCTGCATATCAAGGATACATTATATCAAGCCTTCATAACAGCCAGTAATCCAGATAGATTTAAAGAAGAGCAGTAAATAAAAGGGTGCAATAATGTATTCTGTAATTGCTTTAATCTTAGAGTTTCTTGAGTGTATAAAAGCAGCCACTCAGTAAAACCATGTTTCATCCAGTTACTGGTCAAACTGTTTTTATCCTTAATGGAAAAATGTACTGCTTTTTACACATTATTTTATTAATTTATTTGTTTCAACTTTGTTGAACAAGATAAGTTTACATAAAATATTTAAAGACTATCAAAATGAAGTAAAGAAGCTCCCGGTTCGGACGTAAGCAGGGTGGCAATAGTGCCGCCGGTACAATTGGTGCAAAGTCCCTTAGCATTTAAAGAGCTTCCAGTGTTGTCTGATGTTCCTCCCAGCATTTTTCGCTGCGGCGACAGGGGGGTTTAAGCGCTTTGTGGATAAAAACTGTTGGAACAGCATTTATTTGTGCAAGCAGTCAATTTTGCTTGCACAAATGACAAAGCCTTCTGAAGAGAAATGTTGAGAGCACAAATGTAGGTCCTTTGGAAGTTGTGTTTGACTCTCTTCCACTGTGCTCTTCTTTTTTTTCATGTGGGAAGTGATCCATTCATCTCACTGTTTTTTGTATTTTTTGCCAACAGTTACACAGTGTGACATTATCTAAAATTTCACCAGCCAAACACAATATGATAAACAACAACTCAGGTAAAGTTAGCATTTCTGTGTTTACTCCGTAGATTCCAGTACAGAATGGACGAAAATGCATCATCAACCCATTGGGTGAAAAATGACAACATCCATGGGTAATAAATATTTAAAATATATATATATTTTCTGAAGTAATTATGAGTTTTGGTGCATCACAAACAGCTATGTCTCAGTCAATAGGAAAATTACAACATATTTAGGCCAACATGTTCATCTAATCTTGGATCCCTTAAAAAGCATCAGCCTGTTATTGTTATTTAGGAATAAGAAAGCAAAAATAAACAATAATACGTCCCATCACACTATTCCTATCTTTAAAGTTCTGATAAAAAGGTGACATTTTTATCTTCAGCTGTGTGAATCATATCTTATTCATTATTACCTCTGCCCCATTTATTGCTACTTGTTTGAAAGATACTGTAAATAAACGATTCCCTTGCATACAAAGATAAATCTGACTGACTGTTCTGCAAGAACAGAGAAATGTGTTCTCTCACCTAAGTCCACAAAAACTGAACTACAGTCTATAATCTGTTGGAGTTCTTACAGATTTTTCACTCATATTCTGGACAGAACTTTTTTGCGTTCAGCTAATAAGTAGGTTGTGTGCTGCAAAGGGAGTGATGTATAAAATCTTTCAGTAGCATTACAGCAAGTACTGTTAAGTCTCGAGGCAAAAGTATTTTGGAATATTTGCAATTTATCTCATTCAGCTCTAATGTCATTCTTTAAACAGTTTGTGGGTCCATATACACTATATTGCCAAAAGTATTCCCTCACCTGTCTTGACTCACATATGAGCTTAAGTGACATCCCATTTCTAATCCATATGGGTCAATATTATGTTGGTCCACCCTTTGCAGCTAGAAGAATTTCAACTCTTCTGGGAAGACTGTCCACAAGGTTTAGGAGTGTTTTTACGGAGATTTTTGACTATTCTTTAAGAAGTGCATATGAGAGGTCACATACTGATGTTGGCAGGCACATGCAGAGGGGGGGCTGGGGGTGCTTGAGCACCTGCCCTTTTTGCTCCTTGCCCCAAAGTGCCCTTTTGGTAATTTTTTTTTTCTTGTTGTTGGTATTATTATTTTTCAAAGCCCTCTTCTGACACATAATATGTACTAAAATTATTTTATTTATTTATTTATTTATTTTGTACAACATAATAAGCCTTCTGGTCACCTTGTTACCTTTGACCTTTTGCCCATGACGCATGACGCAGTTGCCTCTTGCGCAGTGAGATAAGGCGGCTAACTGGAGCTCAGCATAGCAAACGTTCCAGATTACAGAACAGTTTTTGGTGAATTATATATATATATATATATATATATATATATATATATATATATATATATATATATATAAAAACGGTTTTGGTGAATAAAGTGGAGTAGACTTGCTACTTGTCAGATGACGGAAAACGTATCGTTTCTGCTTCAGCACGGAGTAGCGGTTTAAGCAGAGAGGTAATGAAATACAACAGACACAGACAGGCCTCTGCGTCTGCCTTTTTCTGAAGAACAACTAAACGGGAGGAGACTGCCAGGTGAGGAAAAACTGTTCTGATCTATCGATTCAGTATTTATATTATACAGACATTAGGCTGTTGTTCTTGTGCTATTAGCTAGCTGCTAGCTAACGACTTTGCTAGCAAAGCTAGATAACTGAAAAGCTTCTTCCCTGTGTACGAGGCACATTGCCCGTCCAAAACTTATCATCTCCATAATGGATAAATGTCCGATCTTCTAATTTCCTTTGCTGCATAATGTACATTGCATTTATTCTGGCGTTAGGTAAATGTGTTTTGAAAGAGAATAGCACTTTAATAATAGTACAACAAGGATATTCATTTAGAATTAAAAATAACTCACCCTGATTTACCATGATAGATATAATGTGTATACATTATATCTATCATGGTAATTCATCATTAATGAAGGGGAAA
Organism: Poecilia mexicana; assembly: GCF_051168715.1. NCBI lineage: Eukaryota > Metazoa > Chordata > Actinopteri > Cyprinodontiformes > Poeciliidae > Poecilia > Poecilia mexicana. The sequence continues at coordinate 395,672 of NW_028263370.1, read as the reverse complement.
AAACTCAACCCAGACTTTAAGTTTAGGGTCTGGTTCGCAGAGTATGTAGTTACATTTTTTCCCCAATTATTCAATGGGAAAAAATAAACTAACCTCAGTTAAGTAAAATAAAATTGTAATCAAAACTTTTGGAATTGTAATGATTTCTTTTTTAAAAACAAATTGTTTTGTTTAAAAAAAATTTTTTTTAATTAAATAACTAATTTTTGTCTTGTGAACTTAAAACGTTACTTGCCAAACATAGACTTTTATTTGCACACATCAGAAATCTTTTGTTGGGATTTTGGGTCCTGCCCATGACGTCATGTGAGAATCACAAGCAAAACTTTGAGTCAAACAAAAACTTAGAATATCAAGAAAAGATTTATGACATGCACAAATAAGTTTGTTTTGCAAAAAAAATTAACTTCATGAGACAAATGTGTGATTTAAATGTTTAAAAAAAGTTTTAAGCAAAACTCAGTAGGCTTTTCTCATGGTGACATGCATTAACAATTCAATTTTTGCTTTTGTTTTTTTCTTTTTTTCTGCAGTTCCACCTTAAAGTTTGATGCAGCTCTGCTTTCCCGAATGGACCATCTTCATCTCCACTGCAGCAAAAAGGCAGCTCTTTTTTATAGATTACAGTACACTAAAAGGTTGCATTGTGCCCTTGTTTATATTTTTAATAGTGTAATTCTGTAAAGACAAACTATGTAAATCAGAGCTAAACCACCAGCTCTGATTTACATATCTTGCTAAATTGCGGGTTTGAATATTGCAATACTTTCCTATAACAAAATAGACCTGCAGAAAGAAATTACTAATAAAATATCTTACATATGCATAGTTGTATGCTCTGTATAGAGATTTACCTTAGCTTTGATTGTATATTTCACAATTTTGTAATTTATCATTGTTTATTAAACTCTGAAAGCTGTGTGGCTTTGTTAATATTCTGTCCTAGAATGCGGTAAGATGTGCCCTTTTTTTTTTTTTTGAGCACCTGGCCTTTTAGTGGTCTCTGCACAGCCCTGGATGTTGGACAAGAAGGCCTTATTCTCAGTCTCAGCTCTAATTCATCCCAAAAGTGTTCTGTCGGGTGGAGGTTAGGTGCAGGCCAATCAAGTTCATCCACACCAGACTCTGACGTCAATGTCTTTATGGACTTTGCTTTGTGCACTGGTGCACAGTCACGTTGGAAGAGGAAGGGGCAAGCTCTAAACTGTTTCCACAATGTTGTGAGTATGGAATTGTCCAAAATGTCTTGGTATGCTGTAAAATTCAGAGCTCTTTTCACTGGAACTAAGGGGCCAAGCCCAGCTCCTGAAAAACAACCCCACATCATAATCCCCCTTCCACCAAACTTTACTCTTGGGACAATGCAGTCAGACTAGTACTGTTCTCCTGGCAACCACCAAACCCAGACCCATCCATCCATTTTAGCTTGTCAGATGGAGAAGGGTGATTTGTCACTCCAGAGAACATGCCTCCACTGCTTTAGAGTCCAGTGGCGGTGTACTTTACACCACTGCATCCGACTCTTTGCATTGCACTTGGTAATGTCTGGCTTGGATGCAGCTGCTCCACCATGGAAACTCATTCCACGAAGCTCTATGAGCTAATCTAAAGGCCTCATGAAGTTTCGAAGTCTGCAGTGACTGACTCTGCAGAAAGTTGGTGACCTCTTCGTACTCTGCGCTTCAGCATTCACTGACCCCGGTCCATCAGCAGATGTTTTGTGGCTAGGTGGTTGTCGTTCCCAAATACTTCCATTTTCCTATAATACAGCTAAATATTTATGAGTGAGTCAATTTCACAACTGGATTTGTTGCACAGGTGGCATCCTATCACAGTTCCATGCTGAAGCTCCTGAGATCAATCCATTCTTTTATATATGTTCGCAAAAGCAGTTTTCATGCCTAATTGTACAACCCTTTTATACACCAGTGGTCATGGAAGTGATTGGAACACCTGATTTTGATCATTTGGGATGGGTGAGCAAATACTTCTGGCAATTTAGTGTATGTGTGGTCTGTGTTTGAGAGTTCCAGTTTGCTATTACATCTGACAGCATCTCCCTAATTCCCACTGAAGGCAGAGTAGCAGGTAGGAGGGAATTACTACTGGTACATACCCGTCAAGCTGATTAGCTATCAACTGCTCTCAAACCCAGGAAACCCATCCTCTCTTTTTCTCTCTCCTTCTCTTTATGAGCGCGTGCATGCGTGTGTGTGTGTGTGTGTGTGTGTGGGTGTATGCGCGCGCGTGTGTGTGTGTGTGTGTTAGGGTAGTGTTATACATAGGAACACTCCTGCAAAAGACATGGACTTCTGTGATTATAAAACTCTTCCTGCTTTGAAACAAATATTTGTATTAACAAAATACAATATTTAGGAAAGTGCTTGGTGGTTTGTGTAAGCAGCACCGCCACCACATCGATTGCTGCAGTGGTGAGGAAATGACACTGCTAGTTGATATGAACCTGAAAGACCCATATTTAAATAAGAATCAGCTCAGCGGTGACTCATGGGTATTTCTGAGGGATAAAGCTATCGTACAGTATTTAAGTGGTGATATTCCATATTTTCATTTGATCCATTGATGAGCCAAGGACTCATCCCTCAAAGAACTAGGACAACTGCACCACATGAAGTTAAAATACACACCCACTAATTATTGCAAATATTTCTTGTAGATGACCAAGAATTATTTGCAATAATAATTCTTGGTCATCTACAAGAATTATTATTCTTGTAGAATAATAATAGATGGAAACAGGAGGCAGAAGAGGTGGATACAAAATCAGATAAAAACTGTAGATGGAACTGTGAAAGTTTAGAGTTTTTATGCTTAAAATTTTCAAAAGTTCACAATTTCAAATGGACAGTCTTTACAGTGAAGATACAGAATTACTTTTCAATTAAAGATTAGAAGAACAAATATTTTACATGTTCTATTTCTGTTTATGATGTTGATTATTTTTGATCACCCTCCTAGAGAAATAAAAGTAAATCCCACAGAGTTTCCAGGTTTGGGAAGAAATACATATAGATACACAAATGGAGGTATGTGAATTAGAGGTGTGCCGATCGATCGGCCACCAATCATAATCAGCCGATTTCCGTGAAAAAGTGTATGATCAGTGATCGCCGATCACTGTCTCTTGTTGCCGATCACCTGCATCTCATTTCGCAGTCTGTATGTACAGCTAATCTCCTCTTTCCTTCACAACAAATCCTAAACGATGTAGTGAAGAACTATAATACTCTGAGAGTGAATGGAGACATTTGCATGTTCCGCCGAAGAAATATCTCGGGGGTGAAGCACATCAAAATGCATCAACACAATGAATATAATATGACTTTTAAAAAACAAACATTTGACGGAGTTTGGCTACATCAAAGCTCACTGCAGGCGAGGGACATCAGGAGCGATCAGATACCAGGTAAAGCAGCACACAGCTACCAATACTCACCCGGAAGAGCATAATGGTCAGAAAGCTAAAGAAAATGACCTGGAAAATAATTTAAGTCAACGAGCTAGCGGTGTAAGACGCTGGTTCGTTGGACTGTTGCTACGCGCCACTGGTAGTAATATTTCACAGACATAAATTCGCTTCTGCTCCACCCGAATTAACTCTCACACCGAACATCTGCTTAAAGCTGCCACATGTAACTTAAACAAAAAAAGATTTTACATATGTATTAAAACTTTTGCAATGTAATAACATGAGATAGATCATTTCTGAAAAAAAAATCCTCCCTGTGTTCTGCAGAATTACTCCACTCAATCACAACCAGCCAATCAGAACCAGCATTAATCAGCTAGCCATGCTAGCAGGAAATGAATCATTGGAAGTCAAAATTGAAAATCAAAGAAGAAAGTGCTCATTTTCCTTTAGAACAAGGACATGCTAGCAGCAGGCACAATGGAGAAATTTCTTCAAACTCATACCCCCTCATCATGGAAATCACAAGAAGAAGTTCATATGATGCAGCTTTTAATTTGAAGGCTATCAATCTGGTAGTACAGGAGGGAAAAAAAGCCATTGTACATAAGCTCGGCGTGAACAAATCCATGGTTTGACTAGATGCAGGGCTGCATCCTTAATGGCAGATTTATTAAGCATGCAGCCCTTTGCTGCATCCTTGTGGAAAACCGAGAGCGGCGGAGATACCAGCAGCTTATAGCCCGTTGTGGCTTATGTACGTTTCCAGAAACTTTGTGGGTGCGGCTTATAGTGAGGTGTGCTCTATAGTCTGGAAAATACGGTAAGCTAACTTGCAGACTGTGAACTGTGATCTTTGGATAGAGGGTGAGCAGATGCAAGGGAATGACATGTGATGTTGAGATTAATGAGGTTCAGAGGCGGTGGAGAGAGTCAGGCTATACCCCCAGGCTATAAGACTTTTGAATTCACAGGACTGTTAAGGAACACCACTGCCTAATGTTTACATTAGGGTTTAGTGGGGTAGAGGAACTGTTTGCTGTCCACTTATGATATTCTGTAAATTGTATGTATGCAAGCACTGGTGTCACTTTTACTTCTTCTTTGCACTTTACTTGGAAATCTGCTGCTACTAAGTGTTGTACTCCAAACACAATTTCGTTGCCTTTTTTTGACAATAACAAACTATTGAATCTTGAATCTCTGTTATAGTCATGAGAGTCAGGTAAGATTGTATGGCAATTTCAAACTTGACTCAGTAAAAAATAATAATTTTGCCCAATTACACAGTTGCTATTGAGGAAAAAAAATTGCTAAATGAAACCGGAACAGAATTTCTATACATGAACAAAAGAACACCAATCAAAGAACAAAGATGTTCCTTGACCAAAAATAAAATTAACATTGAGCGAATGTCTCTTACATTCACCCATTACGAGCACATCCTAACACAAAGAAATTTTTATTCCAAAATTAAGATTTAGTAATAAATTGACCGATAAACAGCAAGAAAAAAAGAAAACAAGACAACAAATATAGAGGGCAAACAAACAGAACCCCATTCTTTTCAACACTGGAAGAAACAGCGGAGAGAACAGATGCTAAAGGTGGTGGCCAAACAAACATGAAGTTTTTAAAAGCTACAAAAAAAAATAAACCTTTCATTTTGAAGTAATTTCCAACTCACAAGCTGTTGTGTCCAAGCAGAGACACAAAGGCGTGTGCCCACTGGATTCAATCACAGCAGCTGCCATTCTACTGGGAATGTGCAATGAATCATGGGATTGATGATGCGCCCTTGCAAGGGGACACACAATTTCTACTGCCCAGGAGATGAAAAGAGGAAGGAATGGATGGAGAGAGCAAATGAGACAGAAAAGACTGAGACAGACTTATCAGAATGCGCTAAGTTGTCTGGGAGGGCCTGGGGTCCCTCCGCTTCTACTGCCAGCCTCTATGACCTGCTAACAAAGCACAGAACCTCTAATGGTAGAGAAGACAAGAAACAGGAAGGAGATGTGTATGAAGGTTGTAGTAGAAGAGATCTCCATACATTGTTTAGCCTAGTTAAATTGTGTATTTTGTACAGACAGAAATGTAAAACTGCAATATCCCACCAAGTCTTCCTGTCTTTGTTTTGGTGCCAAGTTCTCTCTGCAGAGGGGAAAATGAAAATTCAGCACCACACTATTAAATTCTCATATATTCAGACCAATATATCCCAACTCCACACAAATAAAATGGGTGGGCATGCATGCAAGCACAAATCTGCTCATGTACATGCAAACCATCTTACACTTACAACACATAATCTCCAGCAACCTTCCTTATTTCAATCCCACAAAGCAGACCTGCTTTCTCTACGAATTAACGTAAGTAAAGAAAGCTAAGAATGATGGGAGCCAATGAATGAAGGCTACAGAAGAAGAGGAGCAAAGATAACAAGTACTAGTGTACAAGGATGGACAAATAGGAAAAAAATATGATGACATAAACTATGAGCAAAAGTCAGGCTACAACAAAAGAAAAACTACTCAAAATTTGAACATATTGCAGAGAAAGGTGACAGTTCAGCACAAAATCAAAAAAAAAAAAATCCCACCATATGATATGATTCACAAAATCTAAAAAAATAAATAACATGAAAATGTCTGTTATCCATGGATTGATTGAGCACTACTCTTTAGCATCCTTAACCAGAACCAACAGCCTTACAGTCTTCATGTGAGCTTCCAGCAGAGCCCAAAGGTTCTGTCAAGATTCTCCATTTGTCAATCTGAGAAGCAGGTCTATTCTAGTCACTAGTCTATTAAAAAATGCCAATACATCAACAATAAACAATAAAACAATAATGGAATAAAAAAATATATAATAGCAAATAGTAACCTTTCAATCAAAATAGAAAATAAAAACTAATGATTATGTCAATTTAAAGAAGGTACATTATTGACAGAAAGCCAAAAGAGACAGCTCTGTATTACATTATTGTCTTTTGTATTGCCTGTGGGTGTTAGGATAGAAATGTGTTGTCATTTCACACACTGGAATATGGAGAGCAGAATTGTTTTAATCAATAGCTAAAAAAAATTAGCGACTGCACCAAATATTTGATTAGAAACTAACAATAAAATTATTTTTCAGATCATTTTAACAGTCAGCTCAGGATGTATAAGCTGATATGAATCATTTTAGCTTTCGATGAAACATTTTCAGGTTTTCTGACAGCATTTAGCAAAAGCCATTACGAACAATATATGCATTCTATAAGGCAAAGCAACACAAACTTGAGAGTAATGTATTTTATATATTAATGAAATGCATTAATATGTCTGTATTTTATTGTATTTATTGAGATGATGATAAAGCTGTCCTTAAAAAGTATTTATAAATTTCACCAGTTTTTTCTTTGGCAGAAAATCTGTCACTGAACCGAGACTAATAAGCCACATTAGATATTAACAGTAAACAGTACATTATTATTATATCCTAGCAAAAATCTTTCTGAAGGATGAATTATTTCCATTTCCATCACACAATCTTTAGTTCTTTTTTAAATTAAAGATAAAAAGGAAATAGATTCTTGTAAGGTTCTCAGGAGATTTATTTAGTATGAGTCAAAAATATACTTTGAAATATAGAATTAAATTAATAATATTATAAAGTAATTGCATCAAGTATTGCACCCAAATAATAAAAAATCTTATTTGACTGTACAGTGTAGCATAAAATAAATGTTTTAGTGTTAAACCCACATACTCGTCTCCCAAAGAGGCCTGTAATTCACTTAAATATGCGTATAACCACATCCAGTCCCATGTGCACAATGGCACACACACATCTATACGCACGCACATGCACATGAACATACATAAGCTGTGTCCATTTATCAAGGCTTTCCCTGTGGTTCATATGAAAATCCCATCAGCACATTTTCTGCTCTTGGTGAAGGCTGTAATAATTTCCTCCAAACATTTGGCACACTCACAAGCAGGCGGCAAAAGTCAATGCTAATTGGCATTAACATAATGACTGGAAATGAACATTTGGGTGTTTGGGCTATAATACGCCAGTAAACCAAAATGCTTGAGAAACCTTCCCACAAATCCTTCTCGATTATCCATTAAAATACGTAATTAGAGAGCCAACACTCATGCATCCACTCAAAATTATTCAAAAACTCTTCTGGCCCTAATTTTGGATGGACAAGACAAAGCCCAGGGCCTTTTTGTCAGCAGAGTGACAATTCTGAAGGCACTCTAGGCATACAGTGCTCCAATAACCACTTTGTCATGCAATGACATCTTGATGCAATAATCAGTACAAGCTGAATTCCACAGAAGAGTTGCAGAGACAGAAATTACACTCATGCCTCAGCTTTAACAGTTAATTTTGCCTGGATGTGTTAGCGTCTTGCATTTTTTTCAAGCAATAGTTTTATTAACTATGCATGCATACAAATCTATTATCAGATAAATCATTGCTAGACATGCTAGAAGTGGGTAATAACTGAATATTAATGGTGAGTTTTTCAAATAATTGGACGGGAAAAAAATAAATTTAAATAAGTTCCATACTATGTGAAAACAATTTATTTGAGAAATTTAGTTTGATTAAAAAAATGTTAAACTTTGAAGTAAATAAATTTTTCAGATATTTTAAACTAAAATAAATACAGTGGAAACAATACTTTATGTTGAAGGGTGGGCAGCATTGGAAGTTACTGTATGCATTCTAAAAACACATTGTGAGAAAAATATTCAATAACAGATAAAGAAGAGAGAGATTACTGAGAAAATGCAAAATAACTGCTGAAGCTGCACCTAAGTCTATCAAAGTATTTTTTAACAGACAGGTAGGACTACATAGTGTTTGGCCACAAAGTTTGAAAAAATAAAGTGTAGGAAGATGATTAATTTAGGTAAAAGTGTCTAAAGTGAGCACAGTACATGGAATCAGTGCTATACTTATCCTCTATAATTGGATTACACACTTAATATATTTTTGAGAGAACATTTTGATAAAGCTTGCAGACACCTAAATTATAGACATCCGGCCTACTTTTCAGACAAGGTTTAAAACTTCTGTATTGAAAGATGCTTACTGACCAAATCATCTCTCTCAGTTTTCTCCTGCTACTTTCCAGTTATGCAATACTTGCAGCTATTGTAACTTTGTGTTCTCTGTTTTATGTAGATAAAAGGCACAGTGCTTCCTTGTTTAGCTGTTTATCTTTCACATGGAACCACTGAGCAGGGTTTCCCTCAGTTTATTATAAGCCCAGTGAGCTCACAGGCTAAGTGTTTATTATGTTTTTTAATAAAATGAATAATTTAAAATGTTTTTTTAATAGAATTATAATACACCAGTAACCTCAGACTGCATGCATCTTTGCTGTGCTGAGAATTTCACCAGCAGAGCAGAATCCTGAAAGGTTTATAGCTGATGCACTAAACAGGCCAAAAAGCTAGAAGCACACACCAATCACACTGCAGGGGCCTCTCTACGATGGTCGCCTAGCGCGCTGCTGTGGCTGTATCTCTGAAGTTGACCTCGGCTCAGTTCACGCCCCACCTCCTCCTCGTCTTTCAGTCAAACTGGATCATTTGGAAGGTGTTCTTGTAGAAATGCTTCACCTGTGTCAGAGTTTATATTAACCACCTGTGAGGAATCGCTTTTCTTCTGTGAATACTGCACAAAGGTAGATATCAAGTTTAAAAGCCACAGCACTTGCTCTGCTTGCACAAGTTCAAAGCAAACTGCAAGTATAACCTATAGTTGCACTTTTAGAGGTGCGTGTTGAGTGTGCTGTGCTGTGAGAATGATATGTATAATTGTGAACAAAGAATTATGTGTGGTGTATGCGTTTAGATCTCACACACACTGGCCCAACGCCTGACCCTGTGTCTGTGCTGAAACTTCATAGAGTTTATGTATGTCTTCCTCAGTAGGACGGTGTGTTAGTGGGCCGGTGGTTCGGTTCGTGAAGGAGCTGTTACACTCACCTCATAGTCACACAGCATGGTGAATTTTGGGGGCGGGGATTGCGGCTCTGCAATGCTTCAAACTGTGGCATATCAAATGCCTTCTCTACTCCAGTTAAGCAGAGTTGCTGCTCTTGGTCGCGCAAAGATCAGGAAAATTCATTCCTTAGAGCTAAGGAAAAGAAAACAAGTATTCTCTGTGGCCCTAAAACTCAACAGTGACAAACAGAAAAGCTTGGTCTTCTCGTGCCTCATGAATTAAATATCCCTGTTTGTCCCTCTGGATCCAGCAGAGAGATGCAGTGCAGCAGATTTAGCTCATCATGGAGGGCAGGTCCAATGTTGTATGGGGCCTTGAGCAGAATTTGATTTAGGGGCCCCTCTTGCCACTAAGAACATAGAAGGGGGGTAGTTTATTGTCTACGCGTAAAAGCAGTCAGTGATAATCATAATTTACTGAGATAAGAAAAATGCATTAACAAATGTATTATTTGTAAACAAACAGAGTTGCATTTCACAAAATTTTACATAAATAGCCACAACAGTAAGCTCGCCGGCTCCTTAAAATCATAAACTAAAATGTTGAACAATTCAAAATCTTTTAATTTATCTATGCTGAAACCTTTCAATCAAATTTAACAGCATTGATATTTTCAATAAACAAATGTTAAAATTCTAGATCTGTGGTCTGTGTTAAAATGTTAGGATTTATGGGGGCCCCTGAAGATCTGGGGGGCCGTAAACTGCTTAGTTCATTTATGGATTGGCTCCGAGTGTGATCAGCTTTACATCATGTTTTTAGATCCACTGACTGATGACTTCAAGGATTTAATAGAAATGCAAAAAATGCTATTTGTTTTAATTGTATTTTTTTGGTTTGTTGTTGGTTTGTGTGTATAAGCATTGTCAACAATGTCTTCCAGTGACTCAGCAATATTTTTACATTTCCTGTTAATTAGCATTTTTTTATACAAAACCACACTGGTGGCCCGCCTCGGCACCCGGATCCCGTGCTTAACAAGTTTTCGAGGGGAAACACTGAAGTAGTTATTGCTACTAACTAGTTAGCTATTGCTATGGGTCAACAAAATAAACTTAAGATGTTATCACAATATTTTGTGGTATTTAATGTGATAAAGGTGAAGATAAAGTATTCATAACTTCTTTGCAGTCTTTTTTTTATTATAATGGGCTGTGAAGATATCTCACTTCAAAGGCCTGCAAAATAGGCATATCCATGTTTATAATTTGCATCATTTGGCCTCCAGGTAAATACATAAGTGTGTTTTATCACCAAACTGCAGACAGTAATTGCATTTAATTCTGTTTTCAAATGTAAGCATATTGATACTATAATAGAACTAATGGTATAAAAAGTAAGAAAAGTAACAACTCATACATTAAGCAACATTTTTAACTTTTTAATGAGAAACTAGAGATCCACTGATATGAAAATCTGAGCTGATAAAGACATCCAATATTAATATTGTTGTTATGGCCGATATCCAATAATTTATATATTTCATAACATTCTTAACACGTTGAAAAAATGACCACAACGTAAAACCAGCACGTTGTTTTTGTGTTTAGCTCTTAACCTATAGAACCATTGATGCCATTTACTCTGTGTAAGCTTGTTTTTCTTTCACATGGGATTGTGCATGGATCACCAGAGAGCTATTTCTCCTATTAACGTTTTTTGTTTGTTTTGTAGGTATAGTCAGGGATTGTGCTTCTGTGTTTAGCTGTGTTTTTTTTTTTTCAAGTTAAAACCATGGTTGTGGCACATGGTTACTCAACCCAACCTAGGTTTTGCTTGGATGGAGTAGGATTCTTGTTATTAAAACTGAGTGGTTCCTCTTCATTGTGATGACATTCAAGCTAAATATGAAGAATTGCTGCCATGCTGATGACTTGAAGAGTTGGCTGGGCTTCCTTAGATTGACAAATTCTTATCAATTCTTATCCAACCAATATCATGATGCATTAAATTAGATTCTAATGCACCTCACCTCTCGCCCAATGTCGTCTGGAGAGAGTGACCAGCCCCCCTTACCCTCCAAGGACAAGCAGATTAAGGCAATGGATAGGACAAACTGATTTTTTATATTTGGATATTTGATCTGCTTGCCTTGTACAGTAACTTATGAGGACAACTGTGAATTGGTACTAAACAGAGGTGTGTTGATGAAATATAATAAGGAATATCTATGTACTGTTTTAGCTGCCATCTTCACAAAACTCTCCCATTTTATGTAAACTCTCAGCTAATCTAACCATTAAGTTGACAGGAATATAAATTGTATCATCATGCAAACATAATAGTTTCAGCAGTTTGTACAGATTCATTCCAAGTTTTGTCTTCGCATAAAATTACTGAGCTATGTCAAAACCACCCGCTCCAATCAATTCTCATATTCTCCACAAAAAATAAAGAAATAACCCAAATGGCTTTTAGAGGTGCAGCTGTAGCATGTTATCTGCTTCATTTTCAGCAGATGTACAACCCTGCAGACTAATAGGGTAGGAAATTACCGGTCTCACACTTGAATACACCTAGTCTCTATTATGCTTATGGATGATATATTTACTATTACTCATTCAATTCATTCATGAAATGCAGCAAAGTTTGTGTGTTGATGGTAAGAATGATAATAAAATTGTGGGCTTGTGTAAGTTACCAATAATGATCGCAGATCCGTTCAAAAACAACCAGGTTTTAACTTTAGAAAGAGTTGCTCCAAACTTCTGTGTGTATGCTTTGTGTGGCGTTTGAACCGTGATCACAACATGGTCAACATATGAGGGTCAAATTTAGAGGGAAGCCTGGATTTTATTAATGAAATGAAGTGAGTTTACATTCAGTTGTGCAGAACAACTGAATGAAAATGACCTCTGCTTTAATTTGATACCATTGTGTCAATGGAAACAAACATCATCATTATTTTGATAGATGAAAGCTTTAGAATTACAATATTTTCTCGTAAAACTCAACATTTCTGTGCAAGTAAACAGCAAAATAATTTTTATTTAACTACCCAGACTTCTGTTTTGTTTGAGAGGGCTTCACAATTATGGCTGAATGTCCTAATCACAATTACCATGCTAATGTTGTTACCACACTATAAATCAAGTTTATTACTCGTGGTGAAGTATGGGACAGCAACAGCTCAGGCAGTTGAAAGAAAAAAAACACTTCCCTCCACTTGATAAAAGGACACGCGGGAGTCATGACAGTTAATGACACAAAAATACAAGCCATAAACTTTGATGGTAAATGTTTATGGCTGGTCATTTAAAATTAAAATTTGTTATAGAATTTAAAGACAGCGTATATTCTCCGGAGTGACCTAAGGAAAAATAAGGAATTCCCAATTTCTGCTTTTAGACGCACAGTCAGAAAACTTAAACTCACCTATTGTGGCAGATGTGTCCAACCAGAGAGTCACAGCAAAACATAAAGGAGAACAGGCAGGAGAGAGGAGAAAAGGACAGAATTAGTCTTACAGTGATTTACCTTTTGCACAACTACAAAGAGGGAACCACTGTTCACAGAAGAGGTTCCCAAAGTCATGCAGCAAGGCAAAGTTAAAATTTACCAAACAGAAATGAAATTAAAACGAGTTAGCACTTGCAAGGGTTTTACCCAAACCAGGCAGTTTGAGTGCATTTGTCCCCTACCAATCACACATAAACAAAACCATAAAACCTTAGTGACTGGCTGTGTTTTATAGCCTCAAAAAGTTTGATATTGAATTCATTGCTCAACTGCAGCACAGAGAAGGAGGCAGAAAAACACACTTAATTTCACAATTTTTTTTAATCTCTCCTGTGTTGTTAGGATGGGAGTGTATATCTGAGTTATTTCAGCGCTGACTCCTTCAGTTAGTACAAAGACAAACGATCAAAGTCAGGGTTCCTCATTTATCAGAGCTGCCTATCAGATATTATCCTCGAGCTCACTCAGCTGCAGTTGTCTTTCAATCTCCTGCTTCTTTTGTAAACACACACACACAAAAAAGAAGTAAGACAAGATGAAATAGACCAAAGAGGAATTATGGTACAATGTGTATAATAGGTAGAAGATGGTGTGTGGGCTTTTCAATAGTCCACGAACTGTACGCTGCAACTTTTAATGTTACCATTTAAGACTGTCAGTCTGATCTAAAATCTGGGCTGTCCAATAAATAAAGCTGGCCTAAAAACATTAACTACTCCCAGCAGTCCGCACCTCACAATCCTATATGCTGAAGTATACATTCAATAGGACCAGCTTTTTAGTATCACATCAGTTTTCAATTATTAAAAACATATCAAAGAGCATACTCAAATCATTTTTTGACTATATATGTTTGGATTCTGGTAGATGAACTAGGGGCATAGTGAATATTCCATAGTAGAATTCTGACACACACAGGAAACAAGGATGGTGCAGTCCAAAAGTGCCTGGAAATTAGAATATAGCAGTGATTCAGCTGAGAAATTGATGAGAAGGATCATCCAACATGGGCACAAAACACAATGATTAGTTAAACCTTTGAAATTTTAAACACTATTTATGTTGTAGAGCTTCATGGTAAACAGTCTTGTGACTGGTGCTTTCGAGGGAGCATGCATGTTTAAAACATTTGCTATCTAAACCAGACATGTATGCAGCAGTGTTGTGTTGTGTTGTGTAATACTACTCCATGCCACCTGCCAGTGCCACAAAAGGAATGAATCGAGCTGGACTGCGCATTGCACGATGGTCAGCTCGCCTGCTATGTTCTGATTATGATGTCATTTACCCACCTGGTTCTCAAAACTACACAACAGATTGCCTGTCACGCCTGCGACGTCAGATCCTGTACCAGACGTGGATCCAGAAATGGTCGCTCAGATTTCTGCTACTCTGTCTGCTCTTCCTGTTACTGAGTTTGATTCAGCTTGCTCCTCCTGCCCTGAACTGACGGATCTGTGTGTGCAAATGGAAAAAGGCTGGCCTGCCTCCCTTAAATCAGTCAGTGATACACTTGCTCCATACTACAAGATCAGAAATAAACTTTCCTCTTACGGTAACTACATCCTCAGAGGTATGAGACTCATTGCACCACTTTCTGTCAGACATACTCTGATTACACTTGCACATGAAAGTCATCAAGGAATTGTGCGCACAAAACAGCGATTGAGAGACCTCTACTGGTGGCCAAAAATGGACTCACAAGTTCAGGATGCCATAAAGTCATGTGTTATATGCCAGTCAAATGATAAAACTGCCCAAACACGCCCTACTCCTCTTCAGCCTGTACCACTGCTTCGCAAGTCAGTCATTGCCTCCATGCATTGCATGGCAGGCACCTATTGTTCTACAACTAATAGAATGTCTCTTTATTGGGGCCTGCCGATAGCAATGCATAGGGAGAGCAGTGACTGACTTGCAAAGTGTACCCCCACAAAAGTGGTATCAAATCGTGCAGCTCGATGCCGAGAAGGGAGTTATTATTTTTAGTGGGATTCTGAGATAAAATGACGACATAAATTGAGAAAAACAAGAAAAGTTTAGACTGAGTGTCTCACAGAATCACTAAGATTTCTCTCTGAAACACACACACAGGACAGTGGAGGTCTGACTCCAAAACTCTTTTTAACTCCCCCTCACAGGCACAAATAGTGGCCTATTGATCTCAAAGTTGGTCATGACATAGATACACATGCCTGCTCCTGTAAAATGTTTTCAAAATTTTCCTAGGGCTTATGGTTTTTTGTCAAGGTCCTGGAGACCGACGCTGGGTGTCTCACAAGTATAGAAACCAGCATCCTGTCTGACAGAGAGAGCCAGCCCAGGTGCAAATAATTAATTACAATAGCAACGGGTCCTAGACAATCAGATCTCACAATGCATTGTGGGAAGAATACATATTTCCTGTGACTATTCATGTTTTGCTTACATAAAATTATTACTTGTCTGAATTTTTGAGTGTAAATTAAAATCCTTAGTATGAAAATTGAAATTGTTTTTAGAAATTAACTATTACCAACTTTCTTCATGTTTTTTATTTTGGACCATGAGTGAGAACCACATGTGTGAAGCTTATAGTCGTCGGTCTCGGATTGAATTTCATTGACTTGGGGTTTATACCTTGCTTTTCAATGGTGACTCATATCATCATAAAATACTTGGCAATATTTACAGCTACTGTGTGTTAGTGTTGGGGTAAGTATGTTAGACCTGCATATATCTATTTTTCACGGCAAATTTGGAACACTGGGTTTAAGTGATGGGCACACTTGGCAGGCCTATTTCTGCAGGAATTTTCTAGTTGGGGCCTGCCATAAGCAATGCATAGGGAGGCACCTAATGTTCTTCACCTAATAGAATGTCTCTTTATTATAATTGGGGCCTGCCATAAGCAATGCATAGGGAGAGCAGTGACTGACTTGTTTTTAGAAATTAACAATTACCAACTTTCTTCATGTTCTGAGCTCAGCGCACACCATTTTTCTCTCTGACTCCAAAACTCTTTTGAAGTCCCCCTCACAGGCACAAATAGCGGCCTATTGATCTCAAAGTTGGTCATGACATAGATACACATGCCTGCTCCCGTAAAATGTTTTCAAAATTTTCCTAGGGCTTATGGTTTTTTGTCAAGGTCCTGGAGACCGACGCTGGGTGTCTCACAAGTATAGAAACCAGCATCCTGTCTAACAGCGAGAGCCTGCCCAGGTGCAGATAATTAATTACCATAGCAACGGGTCCTAGACAGAGGCAGCGAGTAGTCTCACAGCGCTGAATCAGATCTCACAATGTATTGTGGGAAGAATAAATTTTTCCTGTGACTATTCATGTTTTGCTTACATAAAATTATTACTTCTCTGAATTTTTCAGTGTAAATTAAAATCCTTAGTATGAAATTTAAATTTTTTTAGAAATAAAGAATTACCAACTTTCTTCATGTTTTAAATTTGAACCATGAGTGAGAACAAACTGTGCAAAGCTTATAGTCGTCGGTCTCGGACCCAATTTTACTGACATGGGATTTAGCCATTGCATTTCAATTGTTAGTCAGTTCATGTATATTCCTATGACATACTTGACAATACTTTATGATATGTATGTTAGACCAGCATGGATCTATTTATCAGGACAAATCTAAAACGCTGGGACTAAAGTGATGGGCACACTTTGGCAGGCCCCTTAAAATTTCTGCAGGAATTTTCTAGTTAAGGTTTAATCTTCCACCAAAGTATACTTGAACAGAATTTGCTGTCCTATTATCCAAATGCACTTGAAATTATCTGCATATTTGTAGCAACAGAAATCTAAAACAAATGTACTAATAAAGATTGCATAACCCTTTAATTTTAACTAGATTTTCTCTCAATATTTCTGTAATAAAACAAATTAACCTATGTTAGTAACCAGTACCTGTAATAACATTTTATCAATCCTTCTATAACTTTATGACACAGTTATGTTTCTACATAACTTTTAGGACACAAAGTCTCTGTGCCAACCGGGTTTGTACTTTGCACGTGGGAGCTTCCTATGAGGAAATGAATCAGGCCGGGCCTTTTCCAGTCCTTTCATAGTACAGTCTTGTCCAGAAACTGGAGTGCAGCGTGCAAGGTGGAATGCGTTCCAATTCCTTCCGTCACTCAGCATGAAGGTGTGTTTACCTTTAATCTTTTTGATGGTTGCAGGAGGGGTAAACTTAGGGTGACCTTTTGGAACATGTAATGGATTTCGTATCCTCACCCTCTCCCCTATCTGGAATGAAGGTACTCTTGCACCGCGCTTGGCATCAGCGTAGCGTTTCATTTTGGTTTGCTGTTTCAGAACTTCATGCTGTGCTCTGTCGTGCAGTGGAGATGTAGCAGGAGGCAAAGGGAATATGTCCAGTTTAGTACGCATTTTCCTCCCAAAGAGAAGTTCGTACGGAGAGGTAGATGTAGTTGCATGAGGTGTTGCACGGTATACTTGAAGCCATTCTGAGACAGTGTCTTTCCACGACATAGACTGTTGGATTGCAGTTTGAATGCAGGTGCGGAGAGCACGATGAAACCTTTCAACGGCAACATTGGCAGCAGGGTAGTAGACAGGTGTTCTGCTGTGAGATATTCCTCTATACTGGAGGAATGATGAGAAGGCTCCAGATGTAAACCGAGTGCCGTTGTCTGTAGCGATGTTCTCAGGGTTGCCATGACAACTGAAAACGGTTGATAAGAACTGAATAACATTGTTCGTAGTGACAGTATGTGAGAAAGCAAGTTCAGGCCATTTAGAATAATAATCAGTCAATGTAATAGCAAATCTGCAAGAAGGAATAGCTGTATCAAATGGACCGACAATGTCAAGTCCAAGTTTTTTCCATGGCCCATCTGACAGTGGTACAGGCTGAAGAGGAGTAGGGCGTGTTTGGGCAGTTTTATCATTTGACTGGCATATAACACATGACTTTATGGCATCCTGAACTTGTGAGTCCATTTTTGGCCACCAGTAGAGGTCTCTCAATCGCTGTTTTGTGCGCACAATTCCTTGATGACTTTCATGTGCAAGTGTAATCAGAGTATGTCTGACAGAAAGTGGTGCAATGAGTCTCATACCTCTGAGGATGTAGTTACCGTAAGAGGAAAGTTTATTTCTGATCTTGTAGTATGGAGCAAGTGTATCACTGACTGATTTAAGGGAGGCAGGCCAGCCTTTTTCCATTTGCAGTCACTGTTCTCCCTATGCATTGCTATGGGCAGGCCCCAACAAGGGAGGAAATGTTGTGTTGTGTGATACTACTCCATGCCACTAGGTGGAACCACTGGCAGGTGTGGGTGAGAAACTGTAGGAAGAGTAAGTGAGATGATGTGAGAGAAGGATAATGGAGTTGTGCTCGCTCGGTTAGTTGTACTTAATGTGCTGCGTTAAATAAATGCAGAGATATTCAAGTGTAACAGCTCTGTCTTTACCCGTCCGTCCTGTTATGCACACTCGGAGGCCGGTTGGTTGGTTTTTAGATTACAGATTGCAATCTGTAATCTGTAATCAGTGGTTGATAAAACACATAAGGCGCAGTGAGCCTCTCTACCGGTCAACCTATGGCTCACAACAGAGCGCTGAACCAACTGTGTAATTCACAAACAATTATAGTGAATTCCGACATTATATTTTCTAGGCCATTTGATCGTATAGTTTTAGAATACAAATAAAAATATGAATAATAAATACAACAAAAGTCATTAAAAGCTCTCTGGGAATTAGTGGAAAAGAAACATGTCATGTTGCCATAGAACCCAACAAACAAACAGAGAATGGGAACCACAACTGACAAACTGATAAATATAACAAACTAACTGACAAACTGATACACATATCTGACAAAATAAATTACTGACATTTAATATAATATAATTACCTGTAATCAGTGGTTGATAAAACACATATGGCGCAGTGAGCCTCTCTACCGGTCAACCTATGGCTCTGTGCAATGCAACAAAGATTCCAGTCACCCTCCTGAGCAAACCTCCAACACCATTTAGAAGAGAACCGGATTTGTTGACTTACCACAACAGAGCGCTGAACCAACTGTGTGGAATTGTTGGTTTCTCATCCAATTTATAGGTAACCAGTAGGGGGCGCCAAAAACCACCAATTACAGGATAACTGTGAAACATATTTTAGCAGGAATTTCATCTGTATATCTTAATACCCGTTACACAAGAACGTGTCTTGTTTGCACATCACTACAAGCAGCAGCTCTCAATAGAGAGACAAGAATACATTCTGAAATAATAATTTTAAAAAGAAAAACTTTTGTCTTTCAACAAATTCCTGGAAATAAAGCTTTGTCAGATTTAAAAACCAGAGCACTGTATTTGTATTGACAAACCATTGCCTTTAAAAATGCACATTAAGAAACAGCATTAAGAGGAAATATTGCATAAGACACAATAAAAATCAAGGCAGTTGATATAAATATTGAAAAAAAATACTTTTTTTTTTTTTACTTCCAATGATTCACTTCCTGCTAAAGAGCTCCCTGGTGGTTGAAGAAAAATCCACATATAAGCTGCACCAGGCTATAAGCCCCACGGTTCAAAACTTAGGAAAACAGTAGCGGCTTATAGTCTGGAAAGTACGGTATATGAAAAAAAATCAAAATGCTCTCTGGGTATTGTTCAGGGGGCCGGACCAAATGCGGAGGCGAGCCGGATTCGGCCCAAGGGCCGTAGTTTGAGGACCACTGATGTAAAGTTTTTAAATTTTTAACGACACTCCACTCCGACTTACACTGAGGATGGTGGAAGTTATGCCTTTAGCTTGAACATGTGTTTTTGTTTTCATGAAGTAAAGCTTTGTTGCTGAAATGTGCAATACAAATAAGCTTCACTGAACTTTATTGATTGATTGAACACATTGAGATATTAGACAAAACATGTCCAAACCAACCAAATACTGAAGCCTTTACCTCACAATATTATGACCAAATCTATAAAAAAACGTTCTTTGTTTACACAAATTATCACATTGGGAGACTCCTTTTGACCATATATGTGTCCTCTTTATGTGCACAGTGTGCATTGTGTTTCATTGTTTTATTGAGTTGATTATGTGGGTAATAGTTTATCACAGGTGTGCTGTGCTTTGCTTTTTTGCCTCAGAAATTTTTCTTCCTAAAATATTAAAAACGTTTGATATTTGATTGAAATAATAAAATAGTGTTAATGTGCAGTTTTCATTTCATTTACTGTCTTAGATTTCTTGTTGTTGCTTAGTAAATATTTTCAGCCCTTCAAGCCCTCTATCAGTCAGCGATAACAATTCAATAATCTGTTCATTTTATGCAGCACCTGTATTTGTAATCAGAGATAAACAGAAAACACAGCTGATTAAACAACCAACTGTCGGTCTAATTCTATCAATTTTCTCTGCAGCTTTTTTTCTTATTTTAACTCGATCTTTCTTTTGGGACAGAAGAAATAACTACAAAGTAATAACTGGAGATGCAGGAAAGCTGAAATGAAGCTTCCTGCATCTCCAGGACATTTCTCCACATTGTAATGGAACAGTTCAAATGAATCATTAAAAGCATCAAATTAACGTAGCATTTCTCCCCTTGATGAAAGCATGTAGCTCTCATCAAGGGGATGAACCTACATGAACCTCCAGCTCTCCCCATTTCTCTCTATCGGCCTTTTTAAATAACTATCTGTCTGCGCCTCCTCTCCCCTCCAGGAGTCTGAACACACCAAAGTGAAGTGTTAAGAGCAAAAATCCTATCTTTGTTGTAGTCTCAGAGATGGTTTGGACTTGAAGGCTGTCATGAATTCTGCAGCACAATGGTCTTTATAGATGTCAGAGAGATTTAAATACTGTCTTTAGGCCTGGAAGCCAAACAATCACACACATAATCACTATAATTGAACCAGAGCCTTGGACTCCTTCAGTTCACATTTGTATAGTATGTGTGAGTGTGACAGTGCAGTAATACTCTATTCGTCTCAGGTTAAGTGAGGACAGCAGTGCTAAAATAGCTCATTTTGTGGTGGTGTGGACTTTAAAAGGTATTCTAATGAGACCTAACTACATATGGCAGCTCATTCTCTGTACTCTTCCATAACACATGAGCACAGTCAAAGAGCGGCATCCTCACACAACTATCACACAACCATACACACATGCAGTTCAGATGAGAGCTACATGCTCTCATCAAGGGGAGAAATGCTACGTTAGTTTGATGCTTTTAATGATTCATTTGAACTGTTCCATTACAATGTGGAGAAATGTCAAACTGAATAATTTTTTAAACCAATACTTGGGTGCCCACATTTAGACTGGTTGTCTTTTTATCCATATATGGTCAAAATAAAATATAGAGGCCCGTTTGTTTTGTTTTTTTTAACATTTAACTATTTATTGAAATTTTTACATTTATTTACATATACAATGAACTTGAACACAACACATCCACCTCTACCCAAAATAAAAAGAAACCAAAACTGTTGCTCGGGAGCTTGTACTCATTACCTTATTGTCTCTCATTTTCATAGGCCTTTATCCACTTTTGTCGTTCTCTGTTGTCCTGAATATAGTCCATTTTGTCCATTTTTTTTCCATTTGTGCTTGTTGCAGTCTCAATCTGTGTGTCAGTTTTTCTATAATATAAATTTCTTCCACAATTTCAGTCCAATGTTCTTGGCATGGGGGGTCCTCTTTCCCCCACTTCCTCGTGATCGCTTTCTTACCCGCTATTAACAGAATCTTAATCAGGTATCTATCCTTTACCCTAATCTTGGTGTTATTAAAATTACATAGATAGAATACCATGCTACTCATAGGGATATCATACCCCAGTATCCTCTTCACAGATACATAAACATTTTTCCAGAATGCAACAATTTTTGGACAGTTCCAAAATATGTGTGAGTGATCAGCATTCATCATTCCGCATTTTCTCCAACACTCTGCGCTTGTATCACTATATTTATTCTTGATTTTAGGCGTGATGAAAAAACGTATAAGGTTCTTCCATGCAAACTCCCTCCATATCCGAAAATTAGTAGATGTCTGTTGTGTTTTCCACATATCTCTCCAGTCTTTATCCGTAATTGTCATATTAAACTCTGATTCCCATTTCTCTTTAATATACTTTGTAGAATGCCTATTCATTAGTTTTTGATATAGTGTAGAGATGGTTTTCATTTTAGTTCCATTAATAGATTTAAGTACCACTCCAATCACACTATTCCTTTCCATCTTAGTGTCCCATTTGATGTCTGTCCTGTAGTAGTCTCTCATTTCATTTACAAATACCTGTAGAACTCATGTTTATCTAGATTATACTTGTCCTTCATTTGTTGAAAGCTCAGCAGCTCATTATTTTCCTGGAGGGTATACCATCCCGTAATCCCTTTCCCTATCCATTGCTTGAATCCTTTATCATATTTTAATGGTTTAAAATCCGTGTCGTATGCTATCCACCTAAGCACTTTCATTTCTTTCTTTATTTTGTGTTTTTTCAATGTTTTGAACCATGTTTCCAATGTAAAATTAGTGATCGGATCTATATATTTCTTGATCTTCTCATATCTATCTTCATCTCCAATAACACTCTGAATTGGACATCCCCCAAGCTCTTTCTCCATATCTTTCCACCTTGCTGAGTAGTCCGGCGAGCACCAACACACCACATGCCTGAGCTGTGCTGCCCAGAAGTACTCTCTCAGTCTTGGTAGGCCCAAACCCCCTTCGTCTTTCGGTAGCTGTAACGTTTCATATTTAACCCTTGGTTTTTTGCCCCCCCAGATGAATCTTGATAATATCTTGTCCCAGATATCAAATTGAGTTTGACTCACCTCTATCGGTAATGCCTGGAACAGATATAGAAGTTTCGCTTGCACATTCATTTTGATAATTTCGACTCTCGAGTTCAAATCCAATGGTAAAGTATTCCATCTATCTATATCTTTTTGTATTTCTTGGGTTATTTTACTATAATTCGCTTTAAACAATGTAGATATTTCTTTAGTAATATTGATTCCTAGATATTGTATTTCTTTCGCGTTCCATTTAATGGGAAATGCTTCCTGTATTTCTTTTGATGGGTTATAGTTGAGTGTTAGTGTCTGTGTTTTGCTTACATTAATTTTGTATCCTGAAAGATATTCATACTTTCCAAACAGGTCCATCAAAACTGGCAACGATCTAT
Source organism: Poecilia mexicana (assembly GCF_051168715.1). Lineage (NCBI taxonomy): Eukaryota > Metazoa > Chordata > Actinopteri > Cyprinodontiformes > Poeciliidae > Poecilia > Poecilia mexicana. The sequence goes on along the minus strand of NW_028263370.1, from coordinate 372,585 downwards.
TTGGCTGTTCAAGGAAGGTTATTATATCATCTGCAAAAAGTCCTATTTTATGTTCTTCACCATTCACTGTAACGCCTTTGATTCTTTCATCTTGACGTACTGCCTGTGCCAAAGGTTCCACAAAGAGTGCAAATAAGGTAGGTGATAGGCAGCACCCTTGTCTGGTTGATCTTTGTATGTTAAATTTTTCTGTCAGACTTCCATTTATTTTTATTCTCGCTATAGGTTGATGGTATAATGCTTTTATACTCAATATTGATTTATTGTTGAATCCAAATCGTTCTAGCACCCTATATAGAAATGTCCAATTCACCAAATCGAATGCTTTTTCTGCATCGACACTTACTAATATGGTGCTTTGTTTTTCCTGTTGCGCTTGATCCACTATATGCAATACTCTTCTAATATTATCGTGAGTTTGTCGTCCTTTCACAAATCCTGTTTGATCCTCCTCTATCAGTTCTGTTACCCATTTATTTAATCTAGCAGAGATAATGGATGTATAAATCTTATAGTCCACATTCAATAGTGAGATTGGTCTATAACTACTACATTGTTCATTGTCTTTCCCTTGTTTTGGTATGACCGTAATTATAGCTTCTCTCCATGAAGGGGGTATTTTATTATTATTAAGTGTCCAATTGAATGATGCTGTAAGTATTGAGACTAATTCTTCTTTAAAAATCTTATACCACTCTGCCGGGTATCCATCACTGCCTGGTGATTTATTGTTTTTAAGTGAGTTTATCGCCTCCTTTACCTCTTCTATTGTAATTGTTGCTGTCAGTGACTCATTTTGTATTTTGCCAATTGTTGGTAAATCTAATGTGTTTAAAAAGGTTCTCATTTCCCCCTCTTGAGCACCTGCAGGTTGTGTGTATAACTTCTCATAATATCCTCGGAAAATGCCTTCTATTTCTTCTGGATTATTAGTTAATTCTCCTGTGTTGGGATTCCTGATTTTGTTTATTGTATTAATTGTTTGCTGTTTTCGAATACGTTTTGCTAGCAGTTTAGTTGCCCTTGACCCTGCCTCATAATAGTTCTGTTTCAGGTATATATTCTTTTTTTCTATTTCTCCCAATAGTATATCATTTATTTCGGCCCTGACCATCTTGATTTCTTGGTATATCTTTGGGTCTTTTGTTATCTGATATTTCTTTTCTAGTTCTCTAAGTCTCTCATTGTTTGATCTGTATTTTTGTAATTTGGTTCTTTTTTCATGTGCCGTTATAGCTATTAACTTTCCTCTAATAACTGCCTTCATGGCATCCCACACTATTGTTGGGTCTACTGTTCCATTATTATTTTCCTCAATATATTGTTTTATCTCTGCTTTAATCTTTTCTTTTTGTTGTTCATTGTTTAATATTCCCACATTTAATCTCCATACAGTATTTCTTTTCCTACTATCTAGGCACATCTTTATATAAACCGGATTGTGATCCGACACATCTGCCGCTCCTATCTTGCACTCCTTCACCCTGTGATTATCATCTTCCTTGACTAAAAAATAATCTATTCTGGAGTGTACCCCATAGACAGCCGAGTAATGTGTAAAATCTCTCCCTGATGGGTGCATTTTTCTCCATACATCTATCATTCCCATCTCCTCTAGTGATACGTTTATAAATTTTGTTAAGTGAATTTTATTTTTTTTGTGGCTCGTTGTGTCCAAGTGATGATTCAAAACTACATTTAAATCACCTCCGCAAATTAGAATCCCTTCTGTTTCCACAGCTATTAAATTAAATAGGCTTTTAAAGAATTCTTTGTTACTCCCCGGGGGTGCATATATATTTATCATAGTTATTAATTCATTTTCAATCTTTCCTTTTAATATTATGTATCTTCCTTCTTTGTCTTTTACTTGCTTTTTGCTGTCGAATTGTATATTTTTCGAAATTAATATAGCTACTCCCCTTCTACGTCCTTCTGCATATGAACTGTAATATATATTCCAGCGACCATATTTTTTAAGTTTTTCATGCTCCGATTTGGATAAATGTGTTTCTTGTAAGTATATAATTTGTGCGTTTTCCTTTTTCAATTTAGTCATCACCTTTTCTGTTTTACTCCGTACATTCAACCCGAGGCCCGTTTGTTTGGTTAAATTACTTTTAGCAACATGCACTTTTACCACTCGTCGTTGGAAGTCATCCAGAAGCTTCTGGTAATCAGCTCTGATATACGTCTAGGATCTGTTGCAAAACCCATTTCTGAACATAGTTTCAACCATAGACATCAATACGTAGACGCCTCATGGAGCGCTGAGCCGTACGTAACTGCGTCCGCCGTCTTGTATGTGGCAGCAGAGCGATCGAAACTCCTTAAGTCCTGTGCTGTGAGGACTTGTTTCAACCGTTTTATGAAACAAACTGCATTCATTAGGATTACCTTCCCCAGGTAAGGATGAAAGATCAGAATTACTTGACTTTGCAGCCAGAAATTCGCTTTTAAACAACCGAAAAATATTTCCTTTGTAGCTAAATTGGCCTGAAATAACCGCTGATTGTTAGCTTAGCAGCTAATGTTTTCATACTGTTTTCTAATGAGAGAGAGGAGATGAAAAACCACTGTTAGAGGAGAAGTTCATTAGAAACCAGAGGATTTAGTGAGGAAAGATCAGTCAGGATCAGAGCTGGAGCTGCTGTTCTTCAGTCCGTTTCCAGCTCAGCTTCACCATGTCGGTATTTAGCTATAAAGATGCTACGAGTCAGAGCCCAACATGCTGAAAATGTCTTTTTATGAATGTGAAAGAAACATATACGAAACATATCGTATGTATTTTCTATTACACTTTTGGATAATTTCTCTTATCCTTGGCTTTAGCCTGTGAACCAGGACGTCTCAGAAGTCATTGAGTTCTCCCAGTGTGACCAGCAGACTGAGGCCTGTGGCCAGTGTTCCCAGTATAATAAATAAATGTTTTATTCTTTCACTTTTTGTGTATTTTTAAATATCTCAATCTGAAGTATTATTGTATTAATGTAGCTTATATAATGAAATAAAAAATAATTTACTCTGTTGAAATTATTTTCACTCTTTGCTGTCAATAGCAGAGTTGACATACTGTAAATTCTCTGGAAAAAAGTAAGAAATATATATAGTTTAATGTTTGACAATGACTGATTTATAAATCAAGTCATTTCTCAATAACGTAAAAAAAATAAATACAGGAAAATTATTTGTTTCTTGTCTTGAAATCTTAAACGTACATTAAACTATGGAATTATGTAAATATATTCTTCAATAAAACTCTGTAAAAGTGTGTCTGTTCATCAATGTCATTATAAAAATTTTCAAAATAGTTTCTATCAAATAAAACATTGTGCTCTTTAATTTAATTGTGCTCTTTAAAGTTAGAAACGCACTTTAGCAATTTCTTTGATTGCCAAATATATTAATGTGTGTGAGAAAATGTGTCAATGGCAGGTATTAACTTAAAATACTTTATCAAGTTCAGCCCATTCACTTGTATTACCTTACTGGCACATATAACACATTCAGTAAATATGCATACACACACACACACACAAATATATATGTGTATATATATATATATATATATATATATATATATATATATATATATATATATATATATATATATATATTTGTGTATATATATATATATATATATATATATATATATATATATATATTTGTGTGTGTGTGTATATATATGTGTGTGTGTGTGTGTGTGTGTGTGTGTATAATGTGTGTGTGTTTGTGTGTGCATATTTGCACACACAGTTCTTCAGCAGAAAAGAGGAGAAAATTAACCTTACTGTTCAAAACTATATATATATATATATATATATATATATAATTTCTTATATATTAGTCATATATTTGTTATTTGAATAATAAAATATTTTTAACTCAACTTACACAGAAACCTACATAAACACACTGAAAACTCAAATCCTCACGAAGTATGCTCAAGTATGTTGGGAGAGAGATGAAACTGCTTCTGCACATGTTACACAACAAGTTATTTGGATCAGCGATCAGTGAAAATATTGAACATTCCATCTGACATATTTTCCATTGATAGTTTATCTATCACGATAGATAACATTATTGTTTTATCGCCAAGCCCTACCGCAGAGAATCATGTTATCAATATATATAAACATACACAAATAATGGCAATCATATCCATGACAAGCGCATGTAAACTCACTGGAATTCAACCTATAGTCCCTTAGTAGCATATTTTAAAGTTATCAACTAGATGATCTGTACTTCAATGAGGAGATAAAAAATGTATCTAAACTGCTGTGCCTTTCATTACTAATCACTCATGTTGAATAAAAACCTGTGAGCAGAGACAAACACACATATTCTCATAGACACACCTGTCGGAGACAACAGTGACAACCCCCACAGGAACATCCCATAATATCCTGCACCAGGTCACTCAGCTGGAATGAAAGAACAAAACAGATGGTGCATCCCTCCTTCCAGAGAAGAAGGAGGGATGCTGGAAAGTGACAGTCAAAGCAGAGGAATTGTTAGCGATCAACAGGTAAAGAAGGTAGGCAGACGGGGAACAGCACTGTGTGCAGAGAGAAGGAATGGAAGGACAATAAGTGGAAAGAAAGACAGAGATAAATTCTTAAGAGGACCAGGGGGGAAATTAAGGTTTGGGAGACTGATAGAGGTGCAGCCGAGTGAACAGAAAAAAGTGAACAACGGTAAAAATAAAGTATGAGCATGGGGGTGGAGTAAGGGTGAAAGGTGATGAGGGGTAGAAGATGAGGCCATGGCCTTTGAGGCAGCTAATGAAGACACTGAAGTCAGCATGTGGGTGGGGGAGGCACAATATAGCAGAATGGCCCATCTGCTGCCTGGCCCACAGGGATAACACAATTACCTCTGAGACTCCCACTTCTCACTTTTACAACCCTTAACAAGCAGAGGAAGAGGAGAGAGGGAGGACTGCTGTGAAGAGGAGCGTCACCTCAGCAAATATAAACCATCAGTCTTTAGATTCTTTAAATTAAAAAAATTATTCAAGAACATTATCATAGCTCTAATTAACCTCTCCAAATGCTTTTATTTGTTGGGCTTTCATGAGTCTGAATGCTCAGGCGAGTTCACTGGCAGATGAAACCTCATATTCCTTAATGCTTAGACACCTCGGAATTAACAACAGGACTTGTTGATGTTCCCTCTCAAGAGCAAATCCAGTTGTTAAAATCAGAAATGCAACAATCTATCCTCTGTTGACTGAAAAATCATCAAGGAGTACTGACCAGGCAGCAGGTCTGCGCAATAAAAGAAAGTCTTGGGTAATACTTTATTTGAAGGTGTGAGCATAAGACCGACATGACACTGCCATGAACATGAATGAGTCTTCATGAATGTTTGACTGTTCTGATCAAGTATAATTTGGTAAATAATGCTTTTAATGAACAGTTGACATTATTTAAAATATTTTTATCAGAACTTGACATTAACCAAGACAAAGATGTATTTGTAATGACAACTTGACATTAACCAAGAAATTATAACCTGTCATAAACATGTCATTACAGGTATTATCAAACCTTAAAAAGTTACATAAAACTCAGGTTTTATATCAGGTTGTTCCATTATTTTTTTAAATTACACTGAATTTTTGTACTAAAAGCAAAACTTTCTGAAGCCATGTTGTGCCTCACACAAGTTATTAAAATTGTTTAAAAGCTGGAAATATATTTTGTCAAAATTATACTGATTATACTATGAAAAAAACGCTGTACAATATTTTTGTCACTCCTAATTGGAGCAAACTAGTGACCATCTAGTGACTAATAAGTTACTTTTTAATGTACTTTTTAATACATGTGATAACTAACCCTCCATTTGTGGTTCTCTTTTGCAATCAAAGTTTTCTATGACAATCCACACTCATCGTTTCTTTCTTTTCTTATTTTGTTTTTTATCCTCTCATCCAAAATCAAGTTAAAAGCTACGGAGCCCTCCAGGGGACATGGGGATTTTTTTTTTCTTTTGCGTTCCCTCACAAAACTTTTGCTTTCCCTCGCAAAACTTTTGCCTTCCCTCGCAAAAGGTTTTGCATTGCCTCGCAATAATCTACTGATCAGTTCATGCGGGATAATTGATACTGTAAACCTTTTTTTACGGTGTCTGCCGTACTTTCTGCTTTAATACAAGCTTATAAGGTTTTTCCATGGACTACTGAGATATTATCGTGGGGTTATCAGTCATCTGATTGTGTCTCTATTGTGTTCGTAGTCTGAATGGTTTAAAGGGCTACTTTCAGTGCTGTTCCGTCTTAGCCTTAACAGACATAAACATGCAGTAAATAAATTGATTTTCAATCAGTTTTTTGCACCAAAGCGTTAATAATAATAAACACGTTTTCACAGAGGCTCTGTAAGATCCATATGAATGAAATAAGTAATTATTGATATGACAGGAGCAGCGACTTTGACACCTGGTGGTGGGCGTGTCGATGTGGGAGTGACGTCATCAAGTATGAATGGGAAGGTTACTGGCTGCTGCTGGCTCTGTGTGTATGAGGAAGCGGGTGAGCTGGGTGGTCAGTCCTCGCAAAGTTTGGAGCATGATAATCAAAATTATATAAATCGATAATCGTGACAGAACAAAGAGGTTTGGTGTTGATTAATACACGGACAGATGAGATTCCCCGAGATAACCCAGTGCGGCCCTCTACCACCATTAGTTTGCTGTGTTTTATAATAATAAAACGTGTTTATTATTATTAACTCTTTGGTGCAAAAAACTGATTGAAAATCGATTCATTTACTGCATAAGGTTCTGTTAAGGCTAAGATGGAACGGCACTGAAAGCAGCCCTTTAAACCATTCAGACTACGAACACAATAGAGACACAATCAGATGACTTATTACCCCGCGATAATAAATCAATAATCCATGGAAAAACCTTATAAGATTGTATTAAGCAGAAAGTACAGCAGCCACCGTAAAAAAGGCTTACAGTATTCAATTATGCCGCATGAACTGATCAGTAGATTATTGCGAGGTAACGCAAAAGTAAAAAAAATTCCCCATGTCCCCTGGAGGGCTCCGTAAAAAGCTTAGAAGTGAAACACTCATGTTTTTTGATGAGTGAACTTTTTTGTACGTAACACTTTTCTTCTTGAAGCATAATGAACATATGTGCAGAGACTTCAAGTATCTTAATATGCCATGTTGCTCAGTGATATTTTTCTAAACTTAAATTCCTGTTTTCATGTAATGTTTAATTCATCTGTTTGTTGGTCTCATTGTTAACAATGAATGTGTCTAAAGGGCATGATAGATAACTTAAAAATGCACCCACCTACAGTAAGTACAATTGCTCTGTGCTTCACAGACAACTCATACAACTAAAGCCTCACAAATACTTGATGGCACTTAAAAAGTGGATTAATAATGAATAATTCTGAAGAAATACATGTAGTATTACACCCCTACTTTGCAGCATGCAAAACCTAACAACTGTTATTATGACTATCAAGTACCAATCTTTGGTTACAGTAATGAGACCAGATACAACTCAAACCCTTGTCTGCAAAGACAAAACATTTGTTCCCATGTATGCCAGTCAAATCTCAGATAAAACAGAAACACTCCTAAGAAAGAAGAGTAGACAGTATCAGTAAGTTTGCTAAAAGCCGGATAAACAATAAAAGAGCCATAGTCTGAATGATAATCAACATGAACTTTCCTGCTGTTCTTATCTAAGATATAAACAAAGACATACATCAATCACCACCTCCATGACAACAAATAACCCTGGTGGCAGCCGTCTCCTCCAGCATGACAGTGCATCTTGTCACAAAAAAAAGCATCCAAAGAGCCCAGAGCTCAAACCGATCAAGAGTTCGATAGATGTTCTGGAGGCCACAACAGCTTTGGAAGCCTTGATGTGCAACACTCAGGAGCACAAGGATTTTCTTCAAAACAATCTACAACTAGGCTTGTTATTATTGTCCACAAATTGTCCCAAAAGTGTTTGTGAAAAATGACAATCTTGCTGTTTTCAGACCATTTTTGAGTAATATAATGGTAATGGAATAAAAATGTAAGAACACATTCTCAAAGATCAATAAGCTTTAAATTCTAATAAACATTTTACACTGGAACTGGAAGACACTTAAATAGGCAAAATAAATACACCCAAACAACAAATAACATGAGTTATGAAATCTCTGTAAGCAAAATTGTCCCTCAAAAAAAAAAGGGTTTCAGTCTGGTGCGTTGAGACCAAAGCACCAGACTGACACCTTTCATCATTCAGTTTTTGGTAGATGGAACAGAGAAAAACAATAAATCATGCAATTCAGTGATTCTAGAGAAGAAGGAAAAAACAGGTCCTATGTATCCATAGGACCTTATATTTTGTGTATATGAAATATACACAAAATATATTTTTTTCAAATATCTGATTAAACTAACCTGGGTCATGAGAGCACAACAATGTATGTTTTCCTGGTGTTTGCTGAATATTTTTAATTTTAAACTTTGTAATAGGTGGGTGGTGTCTTTAAATCCCTTGTCCTGGAGCAGAACTCAATACATTATAATAGTTTAAAACAATTAAAGGAATACTAAGATAATATATTATGACAATTAAGTATAAGTATTTAAGTAAATAATTATAAAAGTATCAGTAAATTGAATTAAAAATCATTTTTATATATTTTCCAGCTCCATTGAAATGTGTACCAAGTTTTTGTCAACAACCTCAGACATAAAAAGTATGTAAACTATAAAAAAAACAGGCATTATTGGGGGGGCATCAGAACTTCTGAGGACCCCATGACCTCTTCCTTTCTCTTCCTTTGCTAAGAGGGCTAGGCAGCTCAAGTTAGCTTATGTTATTCTTTAGTTTCTTCTTCCGTTTTATTCCTAAGTTGTTCGTCAGAACCATGATGTGTCAACACATCATGGTTGACACATCATGACATAACTGACAATTTACAAAACTTTGATGAAATTTTGTGAAATAAATTCTTAATTTTGGTATACTGTAAAGATTTCATGGACCTGATGAGCTACAATATGGCCTCCTTCAGAATAACATAACTAAAACTAAAAGATAAGTAATTTCTCCCACTGGAGTTCAATCAACATGTTTGTTTTGGTTGTATTTGCCCAGAATTCCTTGTGTTGTAGTCTGCTTCCTGCTTCTGGAGCGGTTTCCTTTTCGCTTGGCGTTCACATATGAATTCGAAACATGACCTTGGTTTTTATAGGCAGACCAGAGTTCGCTTTTTATGTCCGCATCAATGTTTGATTGAGCATTCACACCTCACAAAATAAACCAAACTTTCTAGGCAAACAAACTAGAGTTTGATTAAAGCAGACTAAACGGGACTGGTGAGAATGCACCCTTAAAATGGGTACTTTTTTAGAAAACAAATCACTGACACTCCTTCCCTGTTTCACATCTTACAAAAAAACAAAGGTAGATACCAAAAAATGTTTCAAAGAGCCTAGATGTAATTTCCAGCTGTCCAGAATTGACCAATCCAACTGTTGCAGATTTTAAATAGAGCCAACCTAGGCTGACCATAATACTAAAAAATCTGTGAAACAATCTTCACCACAAAAGGTGAGCAAGAAACCAGCTTAAGAGCTATGTTTCTCCATGATTTGTTGAAGAAACAGATACTAAGATGTGAGAAATTTGTTGTGCTCAGAAGCTAGCTGTAAATTCCAAAGACCCAGGATTTTTTTTTAATAAAGTAAAGATATTGTGCAAAGGTGTCTATGCTCCAGCTTTGTGAAATGTTAGAGGAGAAGAAATCATTACTGATATAAATTTGTTATAAAAGTATTACTGATTGCACTTTAAAAATTAGGTAACTTTATGTTATTAAAGATAAAGTTTAAACAGTAATGATTTCATGGTTAATGTCAAGTTGTCATAACAAAGACATTTTGAATAATGTCAACTTTGTATTAAAAGTGTCATAATTTACCGAATGACACTTTATGACAACAGTCAAATATTCATGAAGACTTATTGATGTTCATGACAGGTGTTATGTCATGTTTATGAAAGTGTCATGACAGTCTTATTCAACCCCCTTCAAATAAAGTGTTACCAAAAGTTCTTACCATGATCAACATGCAGTTTTTGGTAGTGAACAATATATTTAATACTACAAGGCAGCTGTTATGTTAAGATGTACTAAATCTAGTTGTATATCTCACAATTTGTAATTTATCATTGTTTATTAAACTCTGAAAGCTGTGTGACTTTAATATTCTGTCCTAAAATGCGGTTAGATGTGCACTTTTTTTTGAGCACCTGCCCCTTTAGTGGTCTCTGCACGGCCCTGATGTTGAAACAGCTTTTTCAATTATTTTACTGATGGCTGGAGGTTGGCCTGTAATTCTGCAGAAATGATTTGTCCAGATTGTTATCATTTTTAAAGCCTGGAGTCTGAAATCATTTTACAATCACAAATACATATTTCAGAACATCGTGGCAGCCTGAACTGTTGGATAAAAGGCAGGATGGGTCAGTGGTTTCACATTATATACATCAAATTTTGACCTTACCCTCTGAAGGTTAAATGTTGCATTCAGAGACCCTCTGACACTCTAAATCAACATATTCCCATTAAGCAACTTCATTTTTGTAATTTCAATTTGTGCTACTCTGTGGTTAATGGAAATGCAGCAAGAGTTAATTTTTTATAAAATATTGAAAATTGTAGCCTCAGCTGTGGTTTTCTGCTGCTGTAGCCCATATGCATTAAGAAATTATATTCTTAATACATTGGCTATGTTGTCTGTTTTTTTTAAATACTGATGCCTTCCAATCTTTTCCAATCTTTTACATCAGCAAACCATTCTTGTCCACATGATCACTGCTCAAATAATCTTTTTTCCTACTGGAGAGATAGTTTTGCATTAAAATCACAAAATATGATCAGTTTGTGAAATTAAATGAGTGAAACAACCATGTCATTTTCACACGCACTTAAATTTCCCTTCTCTTAAAGGTAAATGTAATTTTATTTATATAGCACATTTTCAGCAACAAGATAATACAAAGAAAGAGCAAAAAAAGAAAAATAATCTAATGTTGATCTAAAGTATGTAAATTAGGTACTCTTAAGCTACAGCTTAACAGCACCTAATTTACATACTTTAGATCAACATTAGATCTAGCAAGGCAAGATAACTGTGTTACAACACAGGGGTGAAGACTTATTGATGTCCAAAGTCGGTCCTCAAGGGCCAGCATCCAGCATGTTTTAGTTCTCTCCTTGGTTTAATGCACCTGCATCAAATGATGGCTCGTTACAAGCCCTAAGAGGAATATTGACAAACTGAAAAGGTTGTTGCTACCACCAGGGAGAGAACTAAAACGTGCAGGATGCCGGCCCTCGAGGACCGACTTTGGCCACCCCTGCTGTAACATGTTCTCCTCACCACATTTAAATATCTAAAACCAATCAGTTGCTGTGATGTAATTGGCTACGTAGTCATTTGTGATAGGAAGCTATTTAACATCTGTACCTAACTATGTATTTGGATGTTTAAAATCATGGCAGAATTCTGATCTGTGGAAAAAGACAACTGAAAGATGAGGTAAAACACCCTGAACACTTCCTGTGATATCAGCCATTGGATGATTGATTAAAAAATATTAGTCAAGCTTAAATTTAAATTCTTCATGCTCCTGCTCTTATTTCATTTTGATGCAGTCCAACAAGCACCATGAGTGATGATGTAATGAGTGTGTGATCAGAAATTTTGAATGATGGATGAAACACAATGAATGTGCATTCTGCTGAAGGCTTTACCATTCTGCCTTTTTTCTCAGTAGGTCAAAGATTGCTTAAGGCTCATTACTGTCTTCTTTAGTTTCTCCACTCACAAACTAAGGATCTTGCATAATTCGCCTTTGAAAATCTAAGTCGGGATTAATCTTAAAATCACATAGCCACACAGGTACAAATAGGGATGTAATCATTCATGGATATTATCCGTCTGTCTGGTGATCAGCATGATGCTTATCGTTCTGAATGTTTCATTGCTGGGTAACATCTGTGGCATATTTTCCTTTCACATCACATTGCATCAACTTTAATAACTTCCAGTAGAATTCAGTAGTTGGAATTACCCCACTATACTCAATTATTCTTCCCCATCACCTATCTACACCACTTTTTCTTTTCTTATCATTTCCTATACCACTCAGCTGTCCTTTATTATGCTCCTCTATGCACCTTATTTTCCATTCTACACTGTGACTTAATTATATTACACACCCGTTGTATGAATTTCTTCCACACAAATGCAGAGGACCAGACAAAAGGGGGGAGTTAAGGTGAGGGGAAATAGACCACATATTGAGTTGTAGAAGCACCACTGCATCACTTTGAATGTGTGAAACTTCTTAATAGCTTCAAGTCAGCAATATCCACAGAGAAAGGCATTAAATTATTGCAGTGTACAGTGTCACACTTTCACTGATGCAAACACACTGCTGCATACACAAACACACACACACACACATAAGTTTAAATGCACAACCATTGTGTTGTTTCCTCATGGTTTGCATAGCAGCATAGCATGATTTGTGTGTATGGTATTTGCATCAGTGACAGCAAGGTACTCTCTCTTACAAACTCATGAAAAAAAATCATAGGTTCATACCCCCATCTGCCTCCACCTCTTAAGCTTCACTCATCATATTCTGTCTCATACCTAGGCCTGTCACGATAACAAATTTTGCTGAGCAATTAATTGTCTAAAAAATTATTGCGATAAACGATAATATTGTTTCAAGACCTTTTGACACTGATTTAATGGAAATGACGTAACAATGCATGCTATTTCCTGCCATAGATACATACACTTTATTTTCAAAAGAACACATAACACTGGAACTAATAAACTAAACAACCAAAAACAAAAATAAAATGGATTCTCAGTCTCCATAACAAAAAACATACTTGAATAAAAACTAAACATGAAGCCAAAGTGGAAATAAATACTGCATTCAACCAAAAGAGTGCAGATTATGAAGTCTATACTATATTGCCCTTCAATAATCACTAGATTTAAATAGAGAAGATGGGCACGTCCGACTGGGAGCTTATCACAGCCTGTTGAATGTGACAGGTAGCCAATCAGTATGAGAGGCCCCATGGGCCAAAACTTACAAACTCTCTTACACGTACTATCAAACTCTCTTACACTCGCAGTCAAACTCTCTTACACATACTGTCAAACTCTCAAACTCTCTTACACGTACTATCAAACTCTCTCACATTCGCTATCAAACTCTCTCACACGTACTATCAAACTCTTATACTATCAAACTCTCTTATACATACTATCAAACTCTCTTACACATTCGCCATCAAACTCTCTTACACATTCGCTATCAAACGCTCTCACATTCGCTATCAAACTCTCTTACATTCACAGTCAAACTCACTTACACGTACTATCAAACTCTCTGACAGAGTTTGATTGAAACGGAAGTTAACTTAAAATTTCAGTTTCTGATTGGACCCCAGGCAGGAGTAGGCGGGTTTTCACGGACAGAAAAAAAGCTGAGCGGCAGCAACTAACAGAGGCAACTAATATTTTAAATGACATCGTTAGCGCTCCCACAGTAATGTCTGCATTATCAGAAGTGTTTAGAAGCCGACAGCCAGCATCAGAAACCCCATCTATCAATGGGATAAAGCCAGGCGTCTCTTCTGAAATGGCAGTAAAGCCAGCCTGCACTCGATTTTAATGTGCGTGACAGCACAAGTTATGGCGCTCTCTTTTCAAAATAAAAGCGCATCTCCAGTTTATCTTTGATTCACACATCAAGTTTCTCTCCGGCGGCTGTAACAGCCTAAAGCTTTGTGTTAATTAACCCTCTATGGCATGACTTTTTATTTTTTTGGGGAAAAAATATTTTCCTGCATTCTTTGGGAGCTTGTTGATCCCTAATTACATATCAATCATAAAATTGGACCCTGACACCTCCCAGAACCGGATTTGGGTTTGTTGCCTCAGGGCAACATTGCGCTACAAGGGGTCTAAAACGCCAAGTTTTCTACAGTGATTGTAAGAAATGAAATACAAATCAAACAAAAACTATATTCATAAAAAAACTTTTTTTTGACAAAAATAAATCAGACATGGTTCCAACTCACCAAATATAAAATAAACAACTTTCATTAATGAATGGTACATTTGCGCAAATTACTAAAACGAGCATTTGTGTGTTTGTACATGGGTATGTTTGGCAGAGTTAGAGTCACTAAGGATGTTGAAATCAGTCTTTTTCCCTATTATATGTTAAACATCAGGAAGGAATTGCTTGCTGATGTGAAAAAAAGTGTGTATCACATTTTTGGCACTTGATTATTGGCGTACCTGGGAATCACTGTCTGTTTATCTGATTATCTATGGGTTGTAGCGACCAGATTCACATCAGTGACAGGACTTAGGGCTGCAGGTTCTTTTTTTTAAGAGTTTGTAGTTCTGATTTTTTTGGTAGAATTTGAGCCAAGCAAAGGATAACATTTCCACCAGCTCCCATATCTGGTAGATTTGGTGGTGGTACGGCTCGTCCTGTGTAGATTTTCAAGTTGTAAGGAACACCATCTGCACCAGTACCTTGCAGACCCGTATATTTGGGTTTAGCAGGTATTGCTTCAGTCTTTGCCTGCCTTGGAATGGGGCCATTTGTTCATTGATGACCAGCTCTTCACCCTTAGGGACTGAAGTCAGTTTTGAGGATAAACAAACAATGAAATAATGGTTGTACAGTGGATCCTCATGTTTTCATCGGGAATGACCCCAGCTTATGAACCATGCACATTTTGTCCATGAAACGATCTTGCATCTATCTCCTGTTGCTGTTAGTCAATAATAAAGTAAAAAAAATGACTTTGATAATTATTTTGTAATAATTATATTGCATTAGAATAATATTGTCTGAGCAAAGGGGGCCTAACTGCGCAATGTTGCCCTGAGGCAACAAACAAAAAAAACACAGTTTTAGCATATAAATGTTATAATTTATATGCTAAAACTGTGTTGTCCTGAATTGTCCTGAAATGATCTATAATGCTTCTTTACTTACTCACAGATATTAAAATATTTTTAGTTAGAGTGACCGAAATTTAAACATGAAGAAAAGTGATGTATAACTTACAAGTAGGAGGCAAGGTGTAGCATACACCTCCGCTTCATAAAAAGAACTGCTCCTCTTCTAAGTAAAAGGTCACATGAACCTCAATACCTCTTATTTGGACAAAAATATGTCTAGAGGTATCTTAAATCATTCCCCCCAAAAATAAAATAAAGGAGCAACGTGAGGTACAGAAATGTGGTTTGTTGCCCGAGGACAACGCCATGCCATAGGCATCATATCATCTGAAAAAAAAAAATTGTGTGGGCAAAAAATCCTGTAAAGCACATATGTGCAACTTCAGTTAAAACTGGTCTTATAGGTGTTCCTGTGTCATCCTGAAGTGAGAGAAGTACCTGGTAAGGTATTGTTTATGTAATCTGAAATATTTTTTTGCATGTCAAATGTCAGCAATTTTGATTGAGGTAGCACATATGTGGTTTACAGAATTTTTTGCCCACATAATATGTTTTAATTTATTTTCAGATACATGATTTCCTTTAGCAAATCAATTAACACAAAGTTTTACATTTTTTAAAGCCGCAGGAGAGAAACATGAATCAAACATAAACCGGAGGTCCGCTTTTATTTTGAAAAGCCTGCCTGGGGTCCAATCAGAAACTGAAATTTTAAGTTAACTTCAGTTGCAATCAAACTCTGTCAGAGAGTTTGATAGTATGTGTAAGAGAGTTTGATAGCAAATGTGAGAGACTTTGATAGCGAATGTGAGAGAGTTTGATAGCGAGTGTGAAAGAGTTTGATAGTACGTGTAAGAGAGTTTGATAGTGAATGTAAGAGAGTTTGATAGTATGTGTAAGAGAGTTTGTAAGTTTTGGCCCATGGGGCCTCTCATAAATCAGAAAGTGCGGATTCTCCTCTGTGCTTTCTGAGGGGAAATTACGGAGGGGAATCCCAAACAGCTGACACAGCGTAACACTAAGTCCAGCGGACATTGGAGGTGATATGTGAAAACAACATTAATGTTTGTTCAACTTTTCGTGCAAAGAATATAGAAATGACAAGGAGAGGAGTTGGAGCCAAATTGCTGCCGCAGTTGATAAACCCAGTACGTTTTCAGCTGTTCTTCGTTAACGTGACTAAATAGGTTGTAATGATTTTCATTCAGGCAGGACTTTACGCTGACTCTAGCCACATGCATAACAGGTAGATTCTAGTAAAGCATTGATTAATGCCTGGTTTTAAAATTAGTTAACTGGACTTCTAGCCATTATTTTGTGCCCATGTGGCTGGACACCACACAGCACGATCGAACCTGATCGAACCGTTATACCTAGGATTTCTGTCAGCTAATGTATGGTCTCTCAGGTTTTGAAAATGGGCCGACAGCTCTTATAGTGTGCACTGGACATTACACTAAGGAAATGAAGGGAGGGTCGGTGCAGAGCACCGGAGTTGAGCCTTTTTTTCATTCAGTGTCAACAACAGAAAGAAAAAAAGGCAGGAAGAGATGATAAAGCCGATAATTAAAATAAGGTCGATAGGTTTAATTTATCGTGCGATGCTCATACTCTCTCTCTCTCTCTCTCTCTCTCTCTCTCTCTTTCTCTCTCTCTTGAGTTTCAGTAGCTGTATTTTAGCTCACATTGCCTGAGTTTTTTCTTTTACCATTTGGTGGTTTTGGGAGCTGAATGTCAAATGTGTTTTCAGGTTACCCCTTGTTGCCTCCACAGCACCACATTCAGCAGTATTCCTCACACACAATATGAATCTAAACACCACATGAGCACACTTACTAACAAACTGGTTGCATTTCTTTAGGGAATTTCTTCTCTATCCTGGACAAATTAATTTCTTTCCTTGGGATCTGGCAAACTTGTGGTTTTAGCAGTGTTTGTGGACTGGTCTGATGCACTGCATAAAATAGATGCCGAAGCGCAGAGACTGTCTAATAAAATTGTCTCTCTGTCTTAGTCTGAACTATCACATGAAGTGACTAAAGATCTGGTGCAAACAATGATAGGAAAAGAGGAGGAATTTCTACAAGACAAGATGTTGCCCAGTTGCAGAGTGTTTTCTCCTTTATGGATTATTAGAGCTAGAGGGAGAATCAGATAGGAAAAACATACATGTGAGAGTGAAGAGATGTTTTTTGTGTCCAGTGCTACTTAGTTTGCTCAGCAAACAGTGTTTTAATGTATGTGCGACTCATTATATTACATCTTACTATGCTGAAGTGATGGGTTCTGTTATTTGCCTTTGAGTGTGTGCAGAGAAAAGCAGAGCACTGTTGACAATGGCACAAATATGCTCTTGGTAGTGAGAAGGGTTTTCAGAAAAGCTGGTTTTTGATGCCATTTTACAGAATTTTGGCTTTGTTGATGCTGGATGAGAGAGATATCCTTGTTACAGCCTAGCAGTCTGTTGCTCTGGTGTATTGTCTATGCCTGAATGAAGTTGGTGTTATAGGATGAGCAAACCCTAATCTATTTCATATTTTCCCCCAGTAGCTGTAAACTGTTTTAACAGATAATGCTGAAAACATTTATTCAGTTACAGTGTATTTGTATTTTGTGGGAGTTTCTGAACTTGCATCACCTTGTAAAATAATTAGGGCTGTTGTAAACTATTATTTTAGTAATCAAGTAATCTACTGATTATTCTGACAATTAAGTAATTTAATTTTTAAAAACTGATAAAGTAAAACGTTGGTAAATAATGCCATAACAGCAGTATTAATATAGATATCAACATCAGCCCAAATTGTCATATTTGTGCACCCAAACAATTACTTTTCTGTAGTTGTAAAAATGAACCTGTAGCAATAATAGCTCACTTTTCAAGTTAGCCGGGACAAAAATTATACAAAAATCTGAATTTATAGTCAATTTAATAAGCAGCAGGCTCACAAAGACACTTTAAAAAATGTTTATACACTTGTTTTTAGTTTGTGTATTCATCTTCAGTCAATTTCATAGATGAGTCCTCCCTTTCCCCAGCCATTTTTAGGTTTTGTATCCATGTTAGTGGCAGGATCTTTGGCACCTTCATCAGACAAAAAAATATCTGCCAGTTATACACACCACTGTCTCTGCCTTGCAATTGTTGCCACCGGGATGGTAGGAAATTTATTTTCTGGTTCATCCGTAAAGCTAGACTGAGCATCAGCTACAGCAACCCACAGTGTTGCTGTAGCTGATGGTAGTCTCTTTGCATGAGTCTCCGCTCCACTTGTATTCATACACCCACCACACTCTTCACTGCTGTTCACTCCAAGCCAGTAGCTGTTCATGAGGTTGGCTGCAGGCATTTATCAAACCTTTACATTTTTCTACACTCTAGTTTTGAAAATGGAATAAAGTCCATTCCACCCTCTAAATGCTCTGGGTAAACCGTGTAAAGCATGTTTTGTGCATGTTTCCCACTGACAACTTTTAACCATTTTTTCTGATTATTTTCCATCAAATCTCTTTGCGCATTTAATAGCAAGCAATCAGCAAATCAGTAGCCAGACAGCAGCGCATGGTAGACCCACCAGACAACTTTGCCATCCAGGAAAGGGGCGTTTACTTCGGGACAAATTGCGACAAACCCACTGAATTGATTGACAGGTGCCATAGTGTCAATTGAACATGTGCACGCACAATAAAGTGCGCAATAAAGGTGGCGAAATACCACTAGCTTAGATATGATTCCGGCGCTGCTGCTCCAAACCAGCCACTTAGGCTGCAGCTCCAGGAGGAGAAAGGTTGCTGTATTCCATGCATCTTGCCAGTCAATTTAAGGATGCCTATTGAACCCCCCAAAACTTATAAAAACACAGACATCATCATCAATCAATGAAATCCCCCTGAACCAAACTAGAAAACTCCACGACTTACACTGCTAGTATTTGGCATTTATCAACAGCTCATAGCCAGAAGTGAGAGCAATGCGCAACATAAATAATCACCCAGCTGAAACACGGTGTGCTAAACAGTAAAACATAATTTAACAAAGCTTCAAGGCAGCTCATCTGCCTCGAGAAATGTTTATAATCAACGTACTCAAATCATTTAAGGAATCATGACAATCATAAAATGTGATCCTATCAATCAAAGTTCTCTGTTTTTTGTTATGTTCTATATCAACAAACCGTAACGGCTGAAAAAAGGTGTGGGGGACAGAGGGCACAGATATGCGAAGTGTGGAAGCCCCTACTGTATCAAATCAATGTAGGAATAATGAAGGCTGGTCACTCCAAGTAAAATAACAAACAAACAAAAAAACAGCTTCCAGTCCTGGGGGGGCACGGCTGACTGTGTGCGAGAAATGCCCTCAATGTCCCCCAATATCTCCCAATGCAAGCCCATACTGTGCACACTATGAATCAGATGGGAAAAACAGAGATGTGAGTGAAAAGATGTTTTTTTTTTGTCCAGTACTACTTAGTTTGCTGTAGCAACTAACAGTCATCAACTGTTTTTCCTCCAAAAAAGCTCATTATATTACATCTTCCCATGCTGAAGTGATGGGTTCTGTGATTTGCCTTTGTGTGTCTGCAGAGAAAAGTGCAGAGCACTGTTGACAATGGCACAAATATGCTCTTGCTAGTGAGGGAGGTTTTCAGAAAAGCAGGTTTGCGATGCAGTTTTATAGAATTTTGGCTTTGTTGACATTGGATGAGAGAGATATCTTTGTTACAGACTAACAGTCTGTTGCTCTGTATTGTCTATGCCAGAATGAAGTTGATGTTATAGCATGAGCAAACCCTAATCTATTTCATATTGGCCCTCAATAGCTGTAAGGAGTTTTTTTTGTCATAATGCGCACTAGGGTTGTCAAAATAAACCCCAGCAGTTGTAAACAGTTTTACAGCTACTGGGGTTTATTTTGACGACCCTAGTGCGCATTATGACAAAAAACGTTCAAAGGGTGAATAGCTTTGCAAAGTAAAGCATATTGGCATAATATTTTAACTATAACTATCTCTGCCCAAAGGATCTGATTAGCTCTAGTAGGCACATGTAAATCATACCAGATTTTTTATATTTGAAGTTTAATTGGTTGAAGTAATTTTTATTATATTTGGCAGATGTCACTGGCATCTTTCTTTTTTGATCTTGGAAAATCCACAGACTCCTTCACCTTAAGTTCTGAGATATTTTTATACTCTCTTGCAGAGTGATTTTTTTTTAAGATTTCCCTACAAATCTTTGGAAATGTGCGTCTTATATAAACTAGTGAAAGTAGGGTTCTGAACATTGTTTTGGATTATTTTCCAGGTCTTTCCCAGCCCTTTTTTTATTATATATGGAACAAGAATTACATCTATTGTATTATTTAGTTGGAAGCTGTTTTTCACACCATCGCTGTCTTAAAAAGTTAATCAGCTGACTACATGAGTTTTGGTTCAAATGCTCACCTCTGGTTGATTGCTTTAATGTATTTTTGTACTTTTCCCTTTGAAGAAGTCTGTCATTTTCTGTGCTTCAGTAGCTTTTTTGGAGGAGTTGAATACTGTTAGTTGCTACAGCGCTCAGAAAATGACCCATCCGTGGAAATGTCCCTGAATAACAGTAGAAACAAGTGACGAAACAAAAGGTTTCATCAATTACAAACAATTACTGTTTAATGTCCGAAAGCACCAACTCCAACACTATCAACTACCTTCCAAGGTGGTTCTTTTTCTGAAATGCTGCAGTAGTTTTACACCAGATATAACAGGACAAACACATTCCAAAATGTTCCAGTTTGTTGTTTGACTTCACAGGATGTTTCTAAAACTCTTAGGAATCATTGAGATGTTGTCTGATGAAAGTGAATTGCAAAGTTTCTTTTTCTTTGATCAGGATGTGATTTTTCTTTGGAACTATCACATAAATGCCATTTTTAACCAGTTTCATTCTTATTGCTGACTCGTGAACAATAACCCTAACTTAGTGAAGCAAGGCCTAAAGTGTTTTATATCTTCGGAGTTCCTTGTGTGAGCCCCTGGATGAATCAACTAAGAGCTCTTTGAGGAATTTTGGTAAGCCAATCTTTACTGGGAAAGTAAAGACTGGCTGAGTAATTAGTTTTTCTTCATTTGTGGATAATGGCTCTAGCCAGGGGCGAAGCTTCAGGGGAGCTAGGAGGGCAGTGGGCCCCCAGCCTGGGCCTAGAGGGAGCCCAGATGGGAGGCAGCACAGCACATGGTCGCGCACCTTTCCTGTATAAATCCTAATTTGCGGGAAATGGAGCGCAGTTGCTGGTCTGCCCTGTCGCCACCCACAAATACATATGTAAATTAGTATAAATACCAGCAAGTCTGCCACCACATGAAGCAATAACCATGGCAACATCCTTGTTTGAAGTAGTATAAGTATTTATAATAATAATAATTATACATTTTATGTCACCTCACAAAAATAAAAGTACTTTTTAAAGAAAAATAAAATTCAAGTTAAGATCGTAAAAATGCCTGTTTGAACAGGGGCGCATTCAGCTGGGATTTAAAGACAGAGTCAGAGAGTCATTTGAGTGGGGAATGTAGATGTTTATTCTAAATAGTAGAATCCTGTGCGTGAGTTGTACATTTACAGAATAAAGATGCTTTATGTCCATAAGAGTCTGGAGCATTCACAAAGCGGGCATGGCTCGACTGAAGGATGACTGCAGCTGGACCGATACCATTAAAGCATGTCTCCTTTAAATTTTGCTCAGAGCTCCAGGATGATCAGTCTGAGCAATCTCAACGCTCATAAACCATCAACATTTCCCAGCAGATCAATATGATCTCTGATCAATCGCTCCCTCTGAATACTTCCATTGGCGATCAGAGCCAAAGGACTCCACATTTTCGCGGCTCACCATGTGATTGCATACACACCTTGATCACCTTAAAAATAATCAAACCTGTTGATTATTTTTAATCAGCAAGTTTGAGTTAATCTGCTGATCCAACACTGTTTTCTTCTTTTAGGGAGAATGAGATTACCCCACAGTTGCATTCCATGCGCTTCGGCGCATGGACCAATGTGTTACATCGTTATGAGACAAAAACTGAGGAAAAGTACAATTTACATTCAAGCAAGGTTTTCACATACTATTATTTTTGTTTTCTTTATTTTGTGTGCATGTTAGCTTATTGTCTGAGGATAAATGCGGTTGAGTTTCATCATTTATGTTTAAACAATAAACTATTAATCATGAAAAACATCGGTTTGGTGCTTCTTGGTCTAAATAACGCTCCATGTAGTCAGATTTCAGTGTATTTAGGTGAGTTTTTTGATATTGTCCACAGAAAAAGTTTGCGTGGCTGCCCCACATTTTTACGCCAGCGAAAAAGTGTGCGTATATTTACTGTGACGCAAAGTTAATTGTTATACATGCTGACTTGTGCATAAAAAAAGGCGCTGCACATTTTTTGTGCGCAAGCACGTTTTATCACATTTTTCCTGAAATCCTCCATCATTGTTCCCATTTAACACCATCCTCCCTGACAGATTAGTGCGTAAACTGGCATACCTGTGAATCCCCTCTTCCACCTGTTGCTGGACTAAGGACTTCCTGACGAATTGCAAACAAAGAGTCAGAATGGACCCCCATTCTCTTCATCCATCAACATCAGTACTGGCTCTCCTCAAGGCTGTGTGCTGAGCCCTCTGCTTTTTACGCTGTACACATACGACTGTGTTTCTGTCCGTCAAAATACCACCCTCGTTAAATTTGCTGATGATACAACTGTAGTGGGCCTCATCTCAGGGGACAATGAGTCTGCCTATAGGAACGAGGTGGAGTGACTGACAGAATGGTGCACAGACAACAACTTGATCCTAAACACAGCCAAGATCAAGGAGATCATAGTGGATTTTAGGAGAATTAAAAGAGACATTCAACCACTAAACATCTGCGGAGAGCCTGTGGAGAGGGTGTCAAACTTCCGTTTCCTGGGAGTTCACATAATGGATAACCTGGCCTGGGATGTAAACACAGCAGAACTGGCAAAGAAGACCCAGCAGAGACTCTATTTTCCGAGAGTCCTGAGGATGAACAATATTTCTCAAAAACTGCTGGTGTCCTTCTATCGATGCTCTATTGAAGCTTCTGCTATTGTCACAGCAGCACAGAGGAAGACTCTCCAAAGAACCATAAAATCTGCTAAGAAGACCATCGGCTGCTCTCTGACTTCTCTTGAAGATCTCCACAGGTCCCTCAACATCGCTTCGCTTTCACAGACAGTGGGGACAACGTCTAACTTTTTTCGTCACTTAGAAAAGTAGCTCAAAGAAGGTAAGCTCTGTTGACGTGATGTTAGCAAAGCTAGCTGTACAGAGACACATAAGCATTTGTGATGAAAAAAGTCACTCACTGCCTGAATTATGGACTCTTTGCACCTCAGCTTCCGCGTTCGGGGAAAAGCGGCTCAATTGTTTCCGATCCAATACAAATATCATTTACATTAGGTGCTTGCAGTGCTTGGCCAAGGTTTGTACATCGATCCGAAGCCCCAACAAGTCAGTTGGAAAGAGGTTTTAAGATGTACGCCTCGTTATACATTTACTGACACGAAGGTGAGTTTTACTTAATCGTTGTGGCTAACATTAACCTTAGCTTATGCTAGTAGGCAATATTCTCGGACATTGTTCTTGTAAAAATGTGCTATTTAAGTATCTAAACATTCTAACGGACAATGTATTTATCTTATTTTCAAGTCGTTAGTGTCACAGACTAATGGGATTCGGTTATGGTTCGGGCTTTTTAGCTTCCAAAGCCTGACGAAGCTCAAAGAGCCTCATAGTTTAACAGTAGCGCAGCTCTGGTGTCAGAGATCTGGTTCAGCTGTTCAGGTTCAAAGTTGCTGCTTTTAGAAAAATATGACCATGTTGCTTCATGTCTCCGTGTTATTTCGTTTTATTACCTTTCCAAGTTTCTTGTGAAGAGCTTAGATAGGCCGGTGTTTACAGCAGTATGTACAGGCGGATCGGTTGCTTGGCTGTCTGGCTCTGGTCTGCTCTCTCGTTCCCATAAACTCGCTCTTTCAGGCTGAATACAGAAGTGATTCCATGGAAATAACTCAGGGAGGCTCCTTTATTTACCATCCGTATCCCCGGTAGTTTTAGGCTGATCCAGAGTGAAGTGAAGGCTGCAAACTTTGTGTTGTGCAGCGTTAGCTTTAACTGGTAGCGACAGATATTTACAAGCCACCATTTTCTTAATTCAGGATCGCTTGGAAATTAATGAAAACTTAAAAGCCCATTATATTAGGAAGACAAAGAGCAAAGAGCCCATTGTGCGGAGGTGTTGACTGACTTGTCGCTTATATGGGACAACGCTATGTCCAAAAGTCTGCAATATAGTGAGGTGACATTCAGAAACAGTCGATTCTTCTCCACGGCTCTTTACTTATTAGATAGGACTGGAGTGTCACTCACTGAGAGCAGTTGTTCTATCAGATTACCATACGCTGTCAGAATAGCAAACATGCAGTGAGTACCCATGCCTGCGCATGCGCATTAAGAAGTCCGACCGTCAGAGGAGTTGTCAGTTCACCATACGCAGCAAGTTATGACGAAAATAAGTCATTAAATTGTTTTCAATGATAACTATGTCATGTGTTGTCATGGTTTCAAAGTGTATTTAAATCAGGGTCTGGCTGCAGCTGGAGTCAACTACAACACACACCCGTGTAAAACTCATTTAACCGCTAAGTCAGGATGCCATACAACTGTTAATAACAAAGTGTATGACAATCTACGTCATGATTCTATGTTGTTGATTAAATTAAATCTTATGGTAATGACGTGTCTGACAGATGTAGCCGGTGTTCTATCAGATAGCCATACGCTGTCAGAATAGCATACATGCAGTGAGTACCATGCATGCGCATTAAGAAGTCCGACGGTCAGTGGAGTTGTCAGTTCAGCATACGCAACAAGTTATGACGAAAATAAGTCATTAAATTGTTTATAATATGACATAATATGATAACTAGATAGATATACATGCGTTGTCGTGGTTTCAAAGTGTATTTAAAGCAGGTCTGGCTGCAGCTGGATGCCATACAACTGTTAATAACCAAGTGTATGATGATCTACGTCATGATTCTATGTTGCTGATTAAATAAAATCATATGGTAATGACAGCGTATGCATGTCTGAGCTAAGCGTACGACTATCTGACAACGTATGCTGATCTGACAGAACACCGTGAGTTCGTGCTAAGCGTATGACGATCTGACCTGACAGAACACCCATTCTTTGTTCTTGTAATGCTCTGTGTACACTGCATCATTATTTAATTTAATTATGTACGTTGATATTTAAATTAACAAATAACTAAAACAAGAACAAAAGAGCACGCACAGAATGCACAATGCTCTTTGATTGTTTTTGTTCAAAGTGGCAGCTGTAATGTCTGCCATGGTGTCAGACTGCCTGGCTTCATGTACTGGGATAGAGAGTGAAAACAGTCATGATGAGCGCCTTCTGTTTGGTTACTTCTTGCTTGTTGCTCCTTGGTCAGTGTTCATAGTTGAGCATTATTTACCGTCAGGGCATTGCCTCAATTGCTATGTTTAATGGTGCAGACAGTGGTGGTTTCTTACATGAGCAATATGGGCAAATGCCCAGGGTGTTATGTTTTTAGGGATGGCACGAGACCATCACACATTGTAACACAGAAATGGAATATTTAATATTGGTAAAATGTATTAAGTATTTAATATCTAGGTGTTTTTATGGGAATATGGATCTTTCAGATTATTTTGAAAAGCAATTTTGATCATATTTTACATTTTATTGTGTCATGTAGCGTGGGGTGATGGTCTTGGTCTTGACTCGGTCTCGACTTCCCTCGGTCTTGGTCTTGACTTGGTCTCGGACCCTAAAAGCCTTGGTCTTGTCTCGGTCTCGATACACTCTGGTCTTGGTTTTGTCTTGGTCTCGGGTTAGGTGGTCTTGAACACAACACTGCCTGGTATATTGCGAACTTCAGAAAATGTCTGCAGCTGTTTGGACCTTTGAGAGGCTGTCACATGAGGGAATACGCCAAGCGACGAACGCTCAGACTAAATGCTAATCGAGTTGAACTGCAAACTGGATGTGATTATTACCAAGTGTTGCAAGCTAGCTGCGGCCCCTGGAACTCACTGGCGAGATGGAATTGACCATGGAGAAGTTACTTGCTCGGCTCAGTTGGACTGACATATTTTGACTGCCAGTGAGACAAAAAATTCATGGCATCGACCTGACCCAAAACAATTGCGATTACCTGAATCTGGCTCCCCTATGTTGGCCTTGGAAGGCTGGCCATCTCAAATTCTCCTGGATGATTTGTAAACAAGGCACTCTCTCCTATCCTTCTCCATGACATCAGTGGACCTGTATCAGAGCCCTACCAAGGCTGGCTGATGACCACTCCATCACTCATCAGGAACCATGGTGGGAGTGGGAGTTCTTGCACAGTGTTGATGGACTTATTTACAAATGCATACATGGATACATGCACACTGCATAGCTATAAACACTCTGCCCTCAGCTCACTTGAAGCATTTAATTAACTCAACTGTTGAAAAAAATGTGTGAAAAAAAGTGAAAAAAAACTTTTTACAAAATTATCACTGCACGAGGCTCTGCTTTGTAACAGTTCTTTTAAATAAAACGCTCAGAAGTGCGTCAGATGTTGACTCATTCCTGACAGGGTTCAAGTGTGGGCATTTTAAAGCTCTTCATTAAAATTCTGAACTGGATAAAATCTAATGAATTGGTGTGCTTGAATGCTTGCTAGAAGGAAAAGACGTTTCAGACAAGGTAGCGGTTTGATTGAAAATCTGAAACAGTGCAGAGCTTTGTGTGAAAGTGGAATGTTAAGTGCAAATTTGTCTAATATAACACTCTAATTGTCTCAGCCAATTATTTCCTCAGCATACTCTTCGCACCTCCTTAGGTTCACACACAATACAAATGTATTTAAAGAGGATACAATATGAAAAAAATATAATGTGTGTATACACACACACACACACACACACATATATATATATACTGCTCAAAAAAATAAAGGGAACATTTCACTTTAATTTTGTGTGTGGCTCCAAATCCAGGCCTCCATTGGTTAATAAATTTGATTTCCATTGAAGATTTTTGTGTGAGTTTGTTGTCGGCACATTCAACTTTGTACAGAACAAAGTATTCAATGAGAATATTTCATTCATTCAGATCTAGGATGTGTTATTTGAGTGTTCCCTTTATTTTTTTGAGCAGTGTATAGATAGATAGATAGATAGATAGATAGATAGATAGATAGATAGATAGATAGATAGATAGATAGATAGATAGATAGATAGATAGATAGATAGATAGATAGATAGATAGATAGATAGATACACACACACTTTTTTTCTTCGTAAACCTATAATTTACAGGTTTAAAACCAAATTTTGATCCAAATTTTTGATTTTCTCTGTTGAATTAAAAAAACGTATCCTCTCAGGTGTGTTAATTCATGCTAATCTTCATGCACTTTCTTAATCTTCTATTTACTATGATTGATATAACAGAGGGTTGAAGTTTAACTTGTATGGTAATAGGAGCTTGGCTTTCATCATGCCAAAACCTCCTATAAATATTTAGTATATGCTTTATTAAGTATACATAAAGTACTACAGAAAGCATTTAACAAGGAAATACAAATGAAATACATTTGTATTTGTAAGATATGCACATTACGCCTGATTATGCTGTCATGTTGCTATTAAATATACAAAAACACAAAACACTTATACAAAAACACAAAACACTCACTGCTGCAGGGTAATGCAAGCATGCAGATATAAACAAGCAAATGCATACCACACTTCAGGAGGAAAAATCTGGTATTGTGCTCCTTTAGAAAAAAGTACACCTTGCATCTACATTTTTAACAAAGGCTTACCCTTTCTGCTTCCTTACAAACTTTTTATACCACGCTTCCAGGTCAGGATTTGTTTACACATGCATTTTGTTAGTGAAGGAAGAGTGCAAAAGTGATACACAGAAACCAGTAAACA
The DNA here is from genome assembly GCF_051168715.1 of Poecilia mexicana. NCBI lineage: Eukaryota > Metazoa > Chordata > Actinopteri > Cyprinodontiformes > Poeciliidae > Poecilia > Poecilia mexicana. Next base: position 344,471 of record NW_028263370.1, on the reverse strand, counting down.
CATGCAGATGGAGGGGATTTTCCGTATCATTTGATGAGACAGAGGCTGGTATTGTCCTCCACTATCATTTTGACTTAAGGGCTAGATCTTTTGACTGAAACACTTTAAAGTACACACACATGAAAGCTACCACAGACACACACCAAAAACCCATAACACATTTCTCAAGGTTCCAGATTTTCAAAACAAGATTGGATGCAGTAAGATAAAAACATTAGCATATATTTAAAAAACAGTCCATTCACAGAATAGAAAGGAGCAGCACAGACAGCGGTCTGTATCGCCCCTAAAGCAACAACAGCAGACGTTGAAAACACCAATACGCCAGACACACTGTGGTCCTACAATCTTTTACAAAAGACAGATGCCAAATAAGACTTCCCCTGGCCCTATTATTTCCTTTCTTTTTATGTCTCTTCACAGTTCCACAATCTCATCCCGTTCCCTGAAGAGTGGGGAATCCTCCCACATTGAGGAACACAGAGAGACTGAGATAAAGCTGCAGCTTTAAAGCTGCTCTGCAATAAACAGATTGGAACAGACAAACCTGGCAAAGAGTGCCTTGTAAAATCATTCTACTTTTGTTATTTATCTATCCATACTAGACCAAAAGAAAGTGCATAATTGTGAAGAGGAAAGTAAACTGATTGGTTGAAATTCATTTTCAAATCTTGTCAAAGCTGCAGTAGCAAACTTTGAAATAAGTATTATTTTAAGTCCAGACAGTACAATGCAAAACAGATCATCTCTGAAAAACTCAAGCTTCCTGCCATGAATGCACGGATTAGTTAGCATGGCATGATTGACAGTGCTAAGACCCTCCTCCTGGCAATGATTGGTTGTTTCTAGGAGCGGTACATTTCTGCAGACTGCTGTAGTATCACAGGGTGGAGGGAGAGGAGCTAGATTTTTTTCACAGATTATCTGTCTCGTGTTGTCAACACAGAGACAGTTTTAAGAAGTATGTAAATAAAACATACTGTTGTAACAGTTATATGCTGCAGCTTTAAGGTCTGGACTTTGACTGAGCCATTCTAACACAGGAATCTGCTGGAAGATGTCTTCTGCAGGCTCTAACAGTTTGTCTCCCAGAACTGGCCTGTCTTCAGCTCCATTACTCTTCATCAACTCTGGCTAGCATGACGAAGGAAAGCATCCCAACTTAGTGTTACTTAGTGTCAATATGGTGCATTGTGCAGAACCAGCCTTCTTCCATTGCATTTGCATGTTGAGCAGAAAGTACAATTTTGGTCTTCTGACCGGAGCACCTTCTTTACAAATGCTTGCTGTGTCCTGCATATATAATGTGGTGAACATTATATAGTTTTTCTTTTGACAAAAAAAAAAAAAAAAAAACTTTAGCTCACTCTTCTAAGGTCTCCAATTTTTTGTAGGAATGATAACTTATGTAAACAAAGGCTTTTACTCTCTACAACTCCTCCAGAGTTAAGATGTGGAGAATCTCTGGTTTATTCTTTTCTTGCCAATCAGTCAGTTTAGGTCAGTCTTAAAATGTGGTCCCGGACCAGTTGTCATCTGAGGACACCCCCTAGTGGTACATAGGTACTGCAAGTAAACAATTGTTTATTTGGCATGAGTTAGCTTAACAACTGTTTAAAATAATAACGGATAAGTGGATAAGTGAACGGTAGGACTCAAGTCTAAGTGAGAACTGTTTGTTTTTTATGACTTTGCTTGCTAATTATGCTCTGCACATGTCATTAGGTATTATTTAATTTAAAATTATTTAATCAGCAATTAAATACAATATATAATACACACAACACTTGTAGTAAGAAAAACCTCGTTTTCCATTTGATTTCCATCATTTGAGAGCTTAGAATACACTCTGTCGTTTGTAAATAACTCAAAACATCCAGAGTAGATTTGTTCATAGCTTTGTTGTGGCCAGTCACATTTACAAAACAGCAACACTCTTCTCATTAAGATGAATAAATGAAACAACAGTAAGTGAGTTAAGGGACTAATATTTTCATTTCAGGGTTTATATATTAAGATGTTGTGTTATTGTGGAGGCAATTTGAAGTTAAGTTAAGTGGTTTTCAGCCTCAGAAAGTTTGAGAAACACTGGTTTAGGTTGATCAGTGTTGTGGTCAAGACCACCTAAACCGAGACCAAGACAAGACCAAGATCAGAGCGTATCGAGACCGAGACAAGACCGAGACTTTTAGGGTCTGAGACCAAGTCGAAGCCAAGACCGAGGGAAGTCGAGACCAGTGCCCCGCCGCGCTACAGGACACAATAAAATGGTGGAATATGATCAAAATTGCTTCTCAAATTGATCTGAAAGATCCATATTCCCATAAAAACACAGATATTAAATACTTAATAAATTTTATCAATATTAAAAGCAGAACAAACTTTGTTCTGCTTTGCTTCCATCTTTGTGCTACAATCCGCGGTGGTCTCATGCCATCCCTAAAAAGATGGCGTTTTCCCATATTGCTCATGTCAGAAACCATCACTGTCTGCACCATTAAACATAGCAATTGAGGCAATGCCCTGATGGTAAATAACACTCAACTATGAACACTGACCAAGGAGCAACAAGCAAGAAGTAACCAAGCACAAGGTGCTCACCGTGACTATTTTCATCCTCTCTCCCACTTCATGAAGCCAGGTAGTCTGACACCATGGCACACATTACAGCTGCCACTTTGAACGAAAACAATCATAGGGCAATCTGCATGCTCTGCGTGCCCTTTCATTCTTTTATTTGTTAATTTAAAAAATATCAATGTACATAATTACATAAAATAATGATAGCTACTGCAGCTAACCCTTTCTAAGTAAAGAGCCGTTTAGAAGAATCGGACTGTTCCTGAATGTCACATCACTATATTGCAGACTTTTGGACACAGTGTTGTCCCACATATGCGACAAGCCAGTCAACACCTCCGCACAATAATTAAGTGCAGTGAGTGAGAACTTTTTTCATCACAAATGCTTATGTGTCTTTGTACAGCTAGCTTTGCTAACATCACGTCAACGGAGCTTACCTTCTTTTCTAAGTGACGAAAAAAGTTAGACGTAGTCCCCACCGTCTGTGAAAGCGAAGCGCTGCTGAGTTAGCTGTGGCCATCGGATTTCTAATGATTTATGCAGCGCTATTCTATTACTGACGATTAGACAGACATCTTCTGCCGCTCAGAGAAAACCACTGCGCATGTCTCGGAGCGCCGTGTGCGAGTGAAAGATGGGGAGGTGAGAGGGGAGTAACAGAAACAGGTTATTGCTTGGATTTTAATCGGTGCGTTTTGCATCCACTGAAAACAACAATGTTAACAAACAAACTGGACAGTATGCTGTACGTTTAGTGATATTTTCACAGTTGCGGTCTTGACTGGTCTTGAAATAAAATGCCGAGTCCTCATCGCCTGAGACTGAGACAAGACCGAGACCAAATGTGGTCGAGTCCGAGACCATCAAAAAATGGTCTTAAGACCAAGACCGATCTCGAGTACTACAACACTGAGGTTGATGGCCATGAATTGCTAAGTGTATATGAAGCATTATTTTGTCTTATTGAAGCTATCTGTTTGATAACATTCTAGAACAAACCTTCATAGAAGGTTCACACTCTATTCACCTGTATGAATGGAGTTCACACAGGTGAACTCTATTCACACAGGTGAACTCTATTCACTTCTATTCACATCTATTCTGTGATCAGTCCATCATGAACACATGACCTGCAGATTAAATCACCTCAACAAGGAAACAGATTACTTTTTTTCCAGAAAGAGGGCAAGAAATACACCCAAACATCTGAACAAACATTTTAACACACACATACACACATCATCTAAGGCAGTGTTTCTCAACCTTTTTTGGGCCAGCGCCCCCTATAGCCTTTATTCAGGTCCCTCACCGCCCCCCACCAAAGAATTTGTAGGCTACTTTGCTCTGACTATTATTTTATTATTAATATTACTATCACTAGTGTTGATGTTTTGATTTATATGTTTGTTTCTGTATTTATCATCAAAAATAATTTCCCAGAGAACAAAAAAGCCATGGGAATAGAAATTATTTTCACAGGTGTCTACGAAAAATGCAATGAACATTCAACTTAAAATCTGTAGGCCTAACAGCAGCCAATCAGAGTGGAAAAAATATTCTTGTCCTGTGCCATTTTCTATTTGTTAAATATTACACAAAATGACCAGATAAAAGATGTACAACATGCCAGTTTAAACTTTGAACTATTTGCAAAACAACTGAGCTCTGAAACATTAAAACATGGATAGAACTATAACTACATTAATCATAGCTCTTCTTCTCTTCAGTGTTTGTCGGTTTCTGGTGATGCAGCTCTGTGCTGCCTTCAGGAGAATGGGACATCAGAGTATCATCCATAAAATTTCACCCACATGGCATTTATTGTGCAAACCAGAGCTTTCAGTGGAAAACCAAAAGTTCCAGGTCCTTTGATGCCATAGAAATATGAGAGAAACATGGATTATATCTTTATATAGACCTCTCTATTGATTTATAGATTAATAGTTTTACTGGACAGAAATTACAAAGAACAAATCTGGTTCTTAATCAAATCCTAATGAGTCAAATTGAAAGTGTCATGGAGTCATCAGCCTCATGACAATAACATTGACATGAAAAATAATATTGAAGAAATAAATATATCAAATCTAATTAAAAACATAAGTGATAAATTATTTACTGTTATGGTCTGTAAGATATATTTATTCTCAGTATTAGATGTGGTCTCAACAAACTCATGGCACTTCAACAATATTATTTTACCTTTTATCTGGAAATAGTGTGTTATTCTTGCCATACACTCCTCTGTATTAAGTATTGTTCGAAAGGTCTTGCCATACCAGTTTATTCCTCTGTATTTACTTTAGTTTCTTAGTTTATTCTTGCATTTTGTTCTTCATTCATTTCCATTTAGTTTCCTTTGATTAGTTATGTGCTTCGGGCACATTATGATTTTTGTCTATTTCTTTTTTTTGTTTTCTTATAGACCTTGATTAAATGAGCTTTTGTAAATATATTTTGGAGTTTGGATAATTTCTTTTTGGTCATTTAATTACGTTAATTTGTGGTGCTGTTGGTCTGCCTATAAATAGGCTGGCTTTCGGCATGTAGGGAGCCTCCCCTCCATTCCCGCCTGGGCTCCGCCTTTCCGCTCGCTTCCGCTCGCTCCACCACCACCAGGCGCGGTGTGCGCTAAACCAGCCGCTGTGGGCCACAGCTGAGGTTTCCAGCCTGCCATGTGGTATCTCTGTTAGCCTTTGTTTGTTTTTTCGTTGTGTGTTTGGCCTGGTGGGACCGGTTGTCCTGTTTTCGATCTTTCTTTTGCATTAGGTTCTTTTTGTTTTAGTCCGGTACTAGTAGGGGCTTCGACGGCCCTGTATAGGGTTGGCCCCCTGCTGTACGGTTTTGTTCTGTTTGACCGGCTCACCAGGTCCAACTTTCTGTTAATACTTTTGGGGTTTTGTTTTCTTTATTTCTTTGGGACATGGGATCTGAGGGCTTGAACTTTATTTTCTTCACAGAAAATCAGAAGAAGCTGAACTAAGAAAATCAAAGTTAAGAGAATTTATGAATAAAAATAATTGTTGAACCCTCATCTGTTGTCTCGTGTCCTCAAATATGTTGTGCCCTTGGTGGACGTAACATTAGTATTGTCCTCTCTTGGTTTATTGCTATGTCCACTTTAGTTTCTTTCCTGTTGCTAGATTTATTTTATCATTTATTGACGCTCACCATCAGTAATCTTCATCCATCACCTGCTGCGCCGCCTAATCATCATGTGTTTCACATCATGTGTTGATTTTTCACTGTTCAGCGTCGGATTCTCTGTTTTTATGCCATAATTCACATCTAGTTCGTCGCTCTGTTTTATGTCCCATTTCTCCTGTTTGAGTTTTGCGCAATGTGCGCGTCTTTTTTTTCTTTTTTTTTTTAACCCCCCTAAAGTGCAGGGCGGTCGGGAAGCGTATCGATGGGGAAAAGGCAGACTGACATAAACCTTTTAAAAACAACGGAAACAATTTTGGTATTCTGATTATTGAAATTCAAAATGCTTTGTTCCATCACACCCGTTTCATACCGGACCACTTACAGCTCCGGTGTTAACGCTATAAAATGAACGCTCACTATCGTGGTATCACCCATGGAAGGATTTCTTTATTTAAATGGGTTCATTTTTCAGAGGGATACACAGTGAGGGTATCGTGATTTCAGTAATTACATATTTATAAGAGCGATTTTCTGTTGTCCTTCCATGGAAGCGGGCAGCTTTAAAACGGAAATAAAACACTTTTTAATATAAGTTGCTGCTTTGACATGATCACAGAACTGCCAAAACATATGTACAAAAATCCTCAATAAAACATAAAATATTTGAAAATCAGACACCAGCATTCACATTTACACATAAACATATTAAATTTAGGGGTACCAAATTCTGAACTGAACCTGGGTAAGACCAAGATTGGTCAAGTTAAGTGGGACTTAATTAGATGCCCAATCTGTATTTAATTGGGTAGAACCAGCACAATGTGTGTCGGATGTGAATGCGGCCTTACACTCACCAATGTTTATTTTCCTCACTGGTTTTGTTTCTGTTTGTTGTTTTTGTTACATGTTTCATAAAACAAAATAAAAACTTTAATTACAAAAAAAAGAAAATCAGACACCAGACAAAGTGAATCACAGCACCGTCATCAGCCGGTGTAACACTGAACTAATGCGGTGAAGCTACTAGTAGCAGCAAAACGGAGCTGCGCCAAGAAGCTACAAACACTGAATAGAAGGAGAGCTGCCATCGATACAGTTCTAGCCAAGCATGTTTTAATGTTACACAATGCAGTTTTAGCAAGTTGCTCAAAGTCTAAACTGGTATTGTTCTGCATTTAAGGTGTAAAGTTTACCTTCGACCAAACGCCCCCGAAGGAATCCCAGCACCCCCCTTTTGTAAAAATTTCCGCCAGCGCCCCCTGCCGTCCTCTGAACGCCCCCTGGGGGGCGGTACCGCCCAAGTTGAGAACCGCTAATCTAAGGTATCAAAAAAGGTCAAGTGTTGGTCATTGACTTCTGATCCCTACAATCAGCTACACAGACAAGATGAAGATCTACCTCCTGTGTGTGCATTTTCATGTGACTGTGTGTGAATGGCTGCTGACACCAGGTCTGTGTCAGAGAACTCGCTTTCTTACTCTCACTCATAAATTACTTGTCAGCTGCAGAATAGATCGAACCCGAGAGAGGGAAGGTGGCAGGGAATGAGAGAAAATATTTTCTGCCTTTTTTGAAACCATCAGAGAGACTCATCTGTGAAACAGCATCAGAGGAGGGCAGGCTTAATTAAAGACACAAATCCCATTATGAATGATTAATTGAAGCACCACAGATAAAAATCAGTGAGGGTCCCTTGCATACAAACACACTCAAACCTGGAATCATTGACATACAACTAGACAACAATAAAACGGCATGTTTTTCGTATTGTCTGAGAAAAAGTGCAAAAGAAAAAAAAAAGATGACGAATTGACAGAATTAATCAGAGCAAAGGGAGCTGATGGTGTAGAACAGTGGTCTCCAAACTTTTTCCTGTGAGGGCCACATAACTTTTTCCTTCTGCTGTGGAGTGCCGGAAATTGTTGATTGGGGTGGGTGGGGGGTTGGGGGAGTGTGTTCCTCGATTGATTTTTACCCAGAAAGCACATGGGCAAAAATCATGAGTGAAATGGTCACTGGGACTAACTAGTATATATTCCATTGAGGAAATGTAACTATAATATATGAGGGGGCGTTTAGGACAAAATTTACGTTTTGTCTCTCACACACTACCAAAAACTCTCGCATACTCCAAAAAAATAGCCACGCACACTCAAAAAAAATACGTTTTGTCTCTCACACACTACCAAAAACTCTCGCACACTCAAAAAAATTACGTTTTGTCTCTCACACACTACCAAAAACTCTCGCACACTCAAAAAAATTACGTTTTGTCTCTCACACACTACCAAAAACTCTCGCATACTCCAAAAAAATAGCCACGCACACTCAAAAAAATTACGTTTTGTCTCTCACACACTACCAAAAACTCTCGCACACTCAAAAAAATTACGTTTTGTCTCTCACACACTACCAAAAACTCACGCATACTCAAAAAAATAGCCACGCACACTCAAAAAATACTCACGCACATTAAAAAAATACTCAAATTGCATATACACACACTACTAAAATGTCACACACACACAAACGTTAACTTTCTCGCTCACATACACTACTATCAGCTCGCTCACATACACTGTACTACCAGCTCGCACATTCACAAACGTTAACTTTCTCGCTCACATACACTACTACCAGCTCGCTCACATACACTGTACTAACAGCTCGCACATTCACAAACGTTAACTTTCTCGCTCACATACACTACTGTCAGCTCGCTGACATACACTACTACCAGCTCGCACATTCACAAACGTTAACTTTCTCGCTCACATACACTGCTAACAGCTCGCACACACACACAGACGTTTATCTCTCACATACACAAGACTAAAGTTGAACACACACACAGTACTAAGACTCGTTAATGTATGTGTGAGAGCAAGACTTTTTTTGAATGTGTCAGAGCGAGACTCTTTTTGAATGTGTGAGAGCGAGACTCTTTTTGAATGTGTGAGTTGTCACGGAAGAGGCGGGGCATAATTTTTGGATCAAACTGCGCATGCGTAGATCCTAAACTATAAGTTTCGATTGTTGACTCACTGTATGTTCTATTACTTAGTATATTTGTGCTTTTAAAAATATATAAATATATTAAAACTATCTTTCAATAGCTACCTTATATTAAACTATGTTAAGGACAAATGTCAAACATAGTGCAAATATTTTGAAAACAAAGTAAAAGATCTTGCAGGTATATTAATCTCCTTCCTCCTTCATCAGAAATGAAAAATTATAAATGCACACTACGTGTTGGGAACCTGTGTTTGTTGACTGACTTTTATTTGTCAGGCTTACGAGACAAAAGCTGAAAAAAGATCGATTTTCTTCGCTTTCAAAATCACACAAAACAGCGAAAAAAGACCTCCACACCAGACCTCGTTTATTTATGTATGTATTTTTATTTTGATAGCTGCCGATTAAACTGAAAGTTACACATTGACATGATCAGATGAGTAGTTTTTACCGAGAAATCGATCAGAAGCGCCGTGAAAATGGTCAGATTCACCGGATCCGCGTCTCTGGCTGCAAAGCGCGCTCCCGTCACAGGGGGAACAGATTTTCACGGGGGAACAGAGTTTCTCACAAGATCTCTTAATAATTCCTGTAATGCTGGCACCCAGTGGACAGATTGTACTACAGCAATTTTGCTATTTTTAATCAATCAGTCAGATTCATTTATTTCTATAGCACATTTATTCTACAAGAAAGTTAAACGTTCTATATATATTTAAAAGCACAAATAGACTAAGTAATACAACATACAGTGAGTCAAAAATGGAAAATTATAGTTTAGGATCTAAGCATTTGCAGTTTGATCCAAAAATTATGCCCCGCCTCTTCCGTGACAACTCTCACACATTCAAAAAGAGTCTCGCTCTCACACATACATTAATGAGTCTTAGTACTGTGTGTGTGTTCAACTTTAGTCTTGTGTATGTGAGAGATAAACGTCTCTGTGTGTGCGAGCTGTTAGCAGTGTATGTGAGCAAGAAAGTTAACGTTTGTGAATGTGCGAGCTGGTAGTAGTGTATGTGCGCGAGCTGGTAGTAGTGTATGTGAGCGAGAAAGTTAACGTTTGTGAATGTGCGAGCTGGTAGTACAGTGTATGTGAGCGAGAAAGTTAACGTTTGTGAATGTGCAAGCTGGTAGTAGTGTATGTGAGCGAGCTGATAGTAGTGTATGTGAGCGAGAAAGTTAACGTTTGTGTGTGTGTGACATTTTAGTAGTGTGTGTATACGCAATTTGAGTATTTTTTGAGTGTGCGTGGCTATCTTTTTGAGTATGCGCGAGTTTTTGGTAGTGTGTGAGAGACAAAACGTAATTTTTTTGAGTGTGCGAGAGTTTTTGGTAGTGTGTGAGAGACAAAACGTAATTTTTTTGAGTGTGCGAGAGTTTTTGGTAGAGTGTGAGAGACAAAACGTAATTTTTTTGAGTGTGCGTGGCTATTTTTTTGGAGTATGCGAGAGTTTTTGGTAGTGTGTGAGAGACAAAACGTAATTTTTTTGAGTGTGCGAGAGTTTTTGGTAGTGTGTGAGAGACAAAACGTAATTTTTTTGAGTGTGCGAGAGTTTTTGGTAGTGTGTGAGAGAAAATGTAATTTTTTTGAATGTGCGAGAGTTTTTGGTAGTGTGTGAGAGACAAAACGTAATTTTTTTGAGTGTGCGAGAGTTTTTGGTAGTGTGTGAGAGACAAAACGCAATTTTTTTGATTGTGCGTGGCTATTTTTTTGGAGTATGCGAGAGTTTTTGGTAGTGTGTGAGAGACAAAACGTAATTTTTTTGAGTGTGCGTGGCTATTTTTTTTGGAGTATGCGAGAGTTTTTGGTAGTGTGTGAGAGACAAAACGTAATTTTTTTGAGTGTGCGTGGCTATTTTTTTGGAGTATGCGAGAGTTTTTGGTAGTGTGTGAGAGACAAAACGTAAATTTTGTCCTAAACGGCCCCTCATAATAATATATTAATTTCTCATATGTTAACATAAAGGCTCGTTTTGAAATATAAGTTGCTACTTACAGGCATCGCTTCGAAGAATTCAACCTGGAATGCGGGGTTCATAACAGACACGTGTGTTCATCTGCTCTACCGCTAGCAAACAACCGTACTGATTAAATAACGTAAAAGTCAAGCAGTTCCCTAAAAGTCCAACAGATGGCAGCAATGCGCCATGCAAAACAAAACACCCACAGTTTACCGGACACACTTCCTGCTAAAGAGCCCCCTGGTGGTTGAAGAAAAATCCACATATAAACCAGAAAATACAATAAATGAAAAAAAAAAAATCTGAATGCTCTCTGGTATTGTTCAGGGGGCCGGACCAAATGTGGCCCGCGGGCCGTAGTTTGGGGACCCCTGGTGTAGAATGAAGTCTGTTAAGGGAGAAATATTGGTAGGGTTTCATGGCCAGTTTCTGGTTAGAGAAGAATAGAAATGCAGGAGAAACAGAACACATAGTAGCTGAGCATTTGCGATGGAAAGAGGATTGATGTGTTTGACAGTGAAAAGACCAGAGACATATTATTACCAACATAGAACAGCAGATCCACATTAAATTCATCTCCGTAGACACACATTAGAGTCAATTGAGTTGGGCATTTCAATACTGTTTCTAAATCACATACCTCCTGTCCCTAAAACATTTATTGAACATTACAAACAGCACAAGTATAAAAATGAACTTTGTGTCAAAGTTTGCATAAATATACGCACACATTTTTGCTGGCGTGAAAATGTGTGGCAGCCACGCAAACTTTTTCTGTGGACAGTATCAAACTACAAAGCGTCAAAACTCACATAAATACAATGAAATCTGACAACTTTCGGTGTTACTTAGACCAAGAAGCACCAAATCGATGTTTTTCATGATTTTAATATTTTATTGTTTAAATGCACGCCAAGTTTTAGTGTGAAAACTGTGCATGAGGTCCCTGCTGTTGTTGCTTCTACCTTCCAGACTTCTCAGGTCTCTGGTTCTGCTCTGCATCCCCAGAACCAGAACCAAACATGGAGAAGCAGCATTCAGCTTCTATGCACCACAAATCTGGTACAAACTTCCAGAAAACTGCAAAACAGCTGAAACATCGAGTTCTTTTAAATCTAGACTAAAAACTCAGCTATTATACAAATAAAATTTGATTGCTTGATACTTGTATACACCAAGTCCACACTGCTAGTCAGAAGAAACAGACTAAGTGGTTTGTATTCTTACTATTCACAACATCTTTATTTTGGCCTTTTCTCAAAAAAATATAATTAATCAATCCAACAACAAACAGCTTCTTGGGCTTCCATTGTAACTTTATTCTGAACAAAAATATTACAACAAAAAAAAAAAAAAACAAAGCTTATAAAAGATGGACAGGTTCATTAAGCTTTTATACGTGGCAATCACTACAGTGGTTAGCTATAGAATTTTAAAACTGCTTTGTTCTGTGTGTTCTTGCTTACTAGCAATTTCATTAGTGTGTGACCCAGTACACTCCCACCAATTGGCTAACCCGTTTAAATGGAAGGAGACATTCCCTCCCTCCCCCATACACACATGACCAGCAGAGAGCTTATGATGTGGTCTGTAGGATAAAATTGATGGTGAGGAATTTGAAGAGAATAAAGGCATAAAAGAAAACCAGTTGGTGGTAATTGGAAAAAGAAGAGTGGTGTGGGGTTTTCAGGCAGCCATTTAGAGAGGCTCCTCATGATCAGGAGGTGACTGGACATCTACAGCTAAGTTGACTAAGGAGCCAGGAAGGAAGATACTTTGTGTGTCACATGGAAAGCATGACACACCAACGTGTTGTGTTTGCAGGATTAAATCTTTTGAACTGATGCAAACAAGCCACTGAAACTTGTTTAATAGGTTGTTAACTAATAGAGTCATTTTACTCATGCAATGTGAGCTTACTTTGTTTTTACCAGTTTTCATTTCTTCTTTTCTCACAAACCTATGAAAGAGTCTTTAAAACATGCTAAATAGTATCTGGTTTATGAATGCTGAAAGTAGAACTAAAAGCTCTGCCAACACTATTGTTACTGCAATGTTTACAGAATAACTTTTACCATTCATTCCACAATCAGCTATAGCAGACCGCTGGCACAGTTTAAAAAGTATTTTATCAATTTATTATAAGAAATGTTATTACTTATAATAATTTAATCGCAGCTAGTGTAAAATGCAAGTACAGAAAAACTCAAATATATGGACATAAAGAATATAGCAGTGAAAAAATAGAAGAAAAGTCATAAATATACAAAAGGCAATATGTCTTATGGTGCTATAAACCAGTCAACATTGACTTTTTTATTCAGAAATAGTTTTACTATACCACATTTGTGCAATATCAGCACACAGTTACAAAGAGCAAAGCAATGAATGCCAGGGTGGATATAAGCTTTATTGCCTTCAACAGCTAAAATAATTTCAAGTGGAATAAAGATCCAATGGCAGCCAATGTTTTCAGACTGCTGACTATCTCAGCTTGGCTCATTTACTAAGATACAGCAACTTGCCAAATTCCACTAAAGTTGCCTCTCAGTCATCTTGTCAGATTTTAATTCAGAGATGCATCGACTTACAGGCATAGCTGTTTTTATTTATTTATTTTTTATTTTTAAAACACAACACATGCATAAAAACATATTTTTTGTAAGGACAGAAAAATACACAATTCTCCCTCCAGGTCTAATTTTTAATGCCATTGCACTATACACAAGGCAACTTTCACCTCTTCAAGTAATTGGTTCTTACTCATTGTCAATAGAAGTACGAGAGGCTACTTTTGTATCTATGTAATACCTAATGGAAGAATAGTTTCAGTTTGCAATAACTGTAAACAATTTAGCACAGCAAGAGTTTCTATGTCTCGAATAAAACTACATTTAAGCTGGACTTTATTCAGAATGATGTCAAATATAGCTTGTTTATCATCAAAGAAAGAGGTACAGTTCTATATTAAAAGGGAAATATCATGTAGAATCAACTTTTTTTTGCTTTAAATGATGTTATTCTCTCATCACAAACAGACTTGGAATGTCATCTTTATTATTTCATGCATATTTGAGAAATCCTTTAATCTCCAAGGCAACCATTCAGCTGTCCAAAACGCCCGATTGGACGTAGCACTGCCTTCAAGACGCAGCTCTTCCTTGTAGCTGCACATTGCATGAAAAGTGGGATTTTCGATAGCTATTGACACCTATTGTTGCCGTGTGCCTAGAAGACCATCAGCAGGAGTTTTTTGTCAGAAAGGGAAACGGTAGGGAACTGCAAAGAACTAACAGAAACTGTGTGTCCGTGTTGCCCCATCATCCCTCTCCCCTTGGGCCTAGGAGAAGCTTTCATATTTAAAAGAAGTTGTTGGATGCCATGCAAATTCAAATCATCTATTGAGTCCTGGCCTTTCTGACTATTTTTCTGTTGTAGTTCACCCATTTTTCCTTCTGCTCACCTTAGGGGAGTAACCAAGTGTGCATCCCAAGTACAATTTTCAGGGTAAATCTGATGATACATTATAAGCATTGCATGTCTGTCGAGCTCATCCAAAATTGTGTGGTGGAATGTAGACACAGCCACCACTGTAGACATTTCCAAGAGAAATGTTTCTACACTTTACATAAAACACATCAGTTGTGCTACCATGTGACAAAGTTCCACTCATTTGCACATGTGAAATATTGGTCATTTTAGTACCATAGTCACATGTCCATGGCATACCAAGTTGTTGACTCTTCTGAAATTGCCTCCTAATCTGGTCTTTGTGATTAAATATTCCCGGTATTTAATCACTGTGTTTAAAGGGAGTACTGACTCAAAAAAGCCTGTATTTCAACATGTACTCCTTCAAGTGGAGATGTAAGTACATGTTGGTCTTGCAGTGCAATGGGCCCAACAGTTTAACACATTTTGAGAAGGCTGTAGGTATTGTTCAGCTATAGACGTATGCCATGAAGAAGTATAATTGGAGAAAGAATAGTCAAACAATGATCTGTCTTATCCCGTAAAATATATCTTACAGGTGTGTTAGGAACACTGAAAAACCTAGTTTTGGTTGAATTGATAATATAAAAGCAGAATATGCAGGATTACATACAATATACTTTTGTTGAACATGATCTTACTTTGACATTCCACCCATCTGTAGATTTATCAATACATAACTTAAATCAAAAATAACAAAAAAAAAACATTTTCCAGAGTGGTTCATTGTACAAAAATTATTTTTGTGAACAATATTCAATATAAATGTTACTGTTCACTGATTGCTTTAAAGAGCCAGTATCTGGTCATATTGCAGTAACAGTATGTATTGAGTTTAAATTGAGTTGAAAGTATGTAATGCTTTCTGATAGAGTATAAGTATTTTTCTTCTTTTTTTAGGTTTTGTTAGCTAAGCAATAAATATAACTTAGACATGATAAATCATATTTGTTATATTCTGTATGAACTAAAAAGATGACAGCTCACAGTATTATTGAGTAAATAAACATCTACTCAATTAAAAGCATTTTAGTAATTAATTATAATAAAAATAAATTGTATTGTCACGTAATATTTTGAAAAACAAATCTAGAATTTATTGTTTCTGTCAACTTCCTGTTCACACTCTATTCAAGTTGGTGGCAGCAATGCACCCTTACAGTTAGTCAGGCAACTGCCATTAAACTCCAGGGGCCTCATGTATAAAGCCTGCGTATGCACAAAAAATATGCGGTGCTATACTTTATGCACAAGCCGGCATGTATAAAAATTAACGTGGCGTGACAATGTGCGTAACTATACGCAAACTTTTGACCTGCTAAAAATGTGCAGCAGCCACGCAAACTTTTTCAGTGGACAATAAACTACAAAGCATCAAAATTCACCTAAGTACACTGAAATCTGTGCATCATTATATGTCTGGTTCGATGCATGGAATACAACAGCCATTCTCCTGCTGGAGCTGCTGCCTAATGGCAGGTTCACAAAGAACATAGTGGGCTGCGAGTTAGTGTAGCTAGACAAACTGAAAATAAATTTCCTGCCATTCCTGTTGCAAAAAAAGGGTGGTGTTGAGCATCATAATGGTACATATGTTTCTGTGTGTGACATAGGAGCCAAATCCTGTCGCCAACATGGACGCAAAAGCTATAAATGGCTGAACAAAGTGGGAGTTCATCTATTAAAGTGACTAACCCTAACTGTCTAACCCTATATATAATATTCAAAAATATTGAATATTTTTGAATATTATATTCAATAATATTAAACTTCAATATTGAAGCTTATGAATACATAAAATAAAAACAGGAGTATAGAGACTTTTTTTTATAAGTGTGACACTTATAAAAGTGAATATAATTTCAGATTATTAATTTTTTTCAAAGATTTAAAAAGTGAGCTATCATTGTTACAGGTGAGTTACAAGTATAGAACAGTACATGTTAGGGATGCAAAAATTTGAAAAATTTAGGTCGATATTGATATGCTGTATTAACACTTCTGTATTAACCAATCTTTTATACATTTAATAATCAAGTAAGGCACTTATTAAAAAAATCCATACTCCTGTTTTTAATTTATTTTTATATTCAGTCAACTTAATAGATGAACTCTCACTTTGCCCAGCCCTTTATAGTTTTTGTGTCCATGTTGGCGACGGGATTTGGCTCCTACATCAGACATAGAAATAAATTTATACACCCATCTGCTGCGAGCAGAATAGTAGTAAATTTATTTTCCAGTTTGTTCATAAACCAACCTTTACGCTAACCATAGCAGCCCACTGTGCTCTGTTTATCTGCTCCACCTGCATAAATACACTGGCCACAAACTTTACCGCTGGTCGCTCTGCACTAGGCAGTAGGTCAGGGAGGAAAAAGATTGCTGTACTCTATGCATCACACATTTTCTAATCATTCCTTTTAATGCCTATTGGTCCCCGTGGAAATAGTAAAAACTTGGACATCAAGGATATGGCATGTTATCCGCCCATTTCATAACCTGCTTTGGTACAAGCTACACATCATATGTTGCATTCTGTGTACACATTTTTTTTTTATCAAGTGCTGCAACAATAAAATGAAATAAAAAAATTCTGTGCCTCATTTACGTTCCTCATATGAACATGTTGCAGATAATCAATATATAAATATATTTTAATACAGCACTGACTATATAAAAAATTATATATATATAATATAATCTCATAATATATAATAATAAAATCATTTATATAGCTATTTTCACCCTGTGGTTTGTACTATAAAGTACATAGTTTTGACTTAGCTTAACCAATTCTGGATTTTCCCATTTTCCCATTCAAATGCTCAGAAGCGAAGCCGGTGAGGCAGCAGCGAGCTGAGCCTCACCTGGGATTGTACAACCTCTCGCTAACTGCACTGGCTGCCATGCTGACAGCATGTTCGTCCTGTCTGTACGCCGGCAATAAAATGGCTAAAAAACATTTAATATATGGACTGATTTCCCATAATTTAGCTTATGTATATAATGTACAGTGTTTGTTTTTTTTGTCACCAACTGTGTGTGTATCGTGTTTTGTGTGCGGAGGAGCGATCAGAAACGGCAGAGAACAGACTCAAGGTGAGGCAGGCAATTCTCTTGCCTCATCGCTGGTGGCGCTCATGATCCCAGATATTGTGACTCCACAACTGCAGAGTAAGACACAGTGAGCTAGCCATGGAGCTAGCCATACAATAAATAAGTAAAGTACAGCGATTTGTTTTCTCCTCTCTTCCGACGTCAACATGACAGACTACATTTCTACACTTAAACAGTTTTCTTAAGTGGATTTTCAATTGAAGCAGGAGATAATAAATAAAGGAAGACCAACACCAGAGCTGAAAGTTTTGCTTCGAGACAGTTTGATGATTCTTAAACGGAGTAGAAAAGACATGCCGAGGATAGACTTGGCTCTGGATGAACGGATATCTTTGTGCAGAATTAGCGGCGCATGGATTTAATTGATAAGTAAAGGTAAGACAGCAATAAGATGTTTTTGTTTAGTTTTTTTTTTTTATGAAATGTGCGTTTTGTGGGCTACAGATTGTATGTCTAAATAATTCAGTAAAGTAGAAGCGGTAGCTAATCTACCACAGCAATTATTTATTAATAAAATATTAAGCCTAAAACGTACCACAACAACATACTGAATATTCTGTTCTGTGTGCAAATTTCTTGAATGCGTTTTTTGGTGTTAAATCCTAAAACATGAAGTGGCATTGTTGTCAGTTGCTATGGCAACGAGTCTGTGTGCAGCGTGGAGAATACCTCTTTCCCTTTGCTGTGGATCATAGCACGAAATTAATACCTACATTTCAAAGTTTCACCGAGTTAACGCGGCTATGGATGACATGTAAAAGATTAGTCTTTTTGCCTCCCAGCGTAGCCCGGTGTATGTGGATTTTTCTTCAACCACCAGGGGGCTCTGTAGCAAGAAGTGAATCACTGGAAGTCAAAATTGGAAATAAAAGAAGGCGCCCATTAAAACGGAATTAGGTTTTAATAGGGAATTGAAATTTGAGAATGTTATTGATCAGTTAAATAGCATTGAGAGGAAAAATAAGATTTTTCCTTTTTTTTTTTTAATAATATTGGGATCATTATGAGAATTTGAGGTATAGATATTAGGATCCAATAGATGGCAGTAGTGCAACAATAATGGATGCAAGCTGCCGTTGAAATCTAAAGAAGAAGCAGAAGAAGAAAGCGCCCATTTTCATTTAGCACATGCTAGTAGCGGACATGAAGGATCAGCACTTTTACTGTTACAGTTACCGTTCGGAAACTACCATCATCAGTTCAGTTAAATCTAAACTTGGCAACTTTTTCTTTTTCAACTGTAATAAATGTGATATTCAATTGACCTGTTATGACTCAAATTTTGGGTATCTGCCCCCCTGTGCTGTGTGCTGCATCGTTGTGGAAAACCTAGAGCGGCAGGGTTTTCCTGCAGGTTTCCTGCAGGTTGTCCTGCTGCTCTAGGCAGGAGCGGCAGGAAAACCAGGAACGATGAGAAGGGATAGGTTCCCTTCTCATCGTTCACAGGTGGTCTCCCTCATCTTCTGAGCTCGGGTCCTTCTACCCCAATGCTTGTCCCCAATGATGGTACCTCCAGCACCTCGTCCTCTTTTCCTCTCACCTCGTCCTCTTTTC
Organism: Poecilia mexicana; assembly: GCF_051168715.1. NCBI lineage: Eukaryota > Metazoa > Chordata > Actinopteri > Cyprinodontiformes > Poeciliidae > Poecilia > Poecilia mexicana. Next base: position 325,593 of record NW_028263370.1, on the reverse strand, counting down.
CTCATCGTCTGAGGACAACGTCTGTTGAGGCCTTGTCCTTGATCCATTTATGGATCTTGGATGTTTCATCCTGGTCAGTAGCTCTCACACTCACTAGTCCTCTGCCTCCTTCCTTACAGGTTGTGGAGAGTATCAGGGTGCTGGATTTGGGGTGGAACCCTTCATGCATGGTTAGTAGCTTCCGAGTCTTAACATCCGAGTCTTTATCTCCTCCTTTGGCCAGCTAATTATTTCTGCAGGGTATCTGATTACTGGTAAGGCATAGCTGTTTATCACGCGGATCTTGTTCTTGCCATTGAGCTGGCTTCTCAGGACTTACCTTATTCATTGGATTTGGCTGTGGCTCCTTTCCTTGTGACCTCATTGAGGTTGCCATTTGTTTACGGTATTCCCAGGTACTTGTACATGCATTGCATGGCAGGCACCTATTGTTCTACACCCAATAGAATGTCTGGATATTAGAGGTGTGCCGATCAATCGGTCATCGATCATAATCGGGCCGATTTTCGTGAAAAAGTGCATGATCGGTGATCGGCGATCATTGTCTCTTTTACCGATACCGATCACCTACTTCTCATTTCGCAGCCTGCCTGTGCAGCTGGTCTCCTCTTTCCTTCACTCTGCGCAAACGCGCAACAACAAATCTTAAGCGATGTGCAACTATAACGCACTGAGTGAATGGGGAAGTTTGCTGCGTGTTGCTGCGGAAAATTGAAGCAGTCAAAATGCATCAACACAACGAAGCTAATACGACATAAAAACAAAGCCATACTTGATGGAGTTTGGCTACATCGAGGCTCACTGCAGTAAAAAAGACATACGGAGGATCAGACAGCAGGTAAAGCAGCGCACAGCAACAAACACTCACCCGGATTAGCATGACGGTCAGAAAACTAAACAAATAACCCGCAAAATTATTTGTCTTCGTGCTGCGATGTAAGACGCTGGTTCTGCTCTCGCTGTTGAACCCCTGCTACGCTACAGATAGCAATATTTCACAGACGGAGCGCCGCTCCTGCTCCACCTGGTAGTGACTCTCACACCGAACCTCTGCTTAAAGCTGCAGCATCTAACTTAAAAAAAAAAAACATTTTACCTACGTATTAAAACTTCCGCTGTCCTAACATGAGACAAATAATCTCTGAAAGAATAATCGATCTCCTCCCTGTCCTGCATAATTACTCCGCTCAGTCAGAAACAGCCAATCAGAACTAGCAGTAATCAGCTAGCCGCCATGCTAACAGGAAGTTTTCATTCAGTAACTCTGGATTGTTTATTGTAATGGATCCTGTATTTGCCTTTGAATGTTAAGTTTTATACTTGAACTTTTTGGCAATATTGAGAGGTTTTATGCCTTCATATGTTTTCAGTCTGTTAAAGATAGCACTACCAATAGGAGTACAATTTGCACAATGCCTGTTTTGTTTAGTTTTCTTCTTGGAAAAGGTTATTAAAAACAAGTTTTTGTCTAAATTAAGGTGAATTCATGGTTTCTTTTTCCACATAATGTAACCGGTAGTGTTTATGATAAAAAATAAATAAATAATAATTATGTGATCGGTATCGGTGTATCGGCCATCATGGGTGATCGGTATCGGTATCGGCAGGAAAAAACCTGATCGGCACATCTCTACTGGATATTATTGGGGCCTGCCCATAGCAATGCATAGGGAGAGCAGATTAGTGTGGCCATTTCAAATGAAGCTTACTGAAAATTTCAAAACAAAAGCCTTGACAATTTTTACATCATGTAACTGCTCTTTTGGGCATTAGATAACTGGTTTAACCAAACCACTGTTACACCCGGGATTAGTGTAGCCATTTCAAATGAAGCTTAATGAAAATTTAAAAATAAAAGCCTCAATAATCCTCACAGGTATGTACACCGCCATAGGCGGTGCAATAATATTAGCCTTTATTAGCATTTTCTCTCAGTGCGCAAGCCAATGGATTATCATTTCACCTAAAATATGCTTTTAGCTAATTTTCTGACTTATTAGCCATGTTTAGTATACTGAATAGACTAAGTCAATGACAGACAACATGCTAGGGCAGCATGTGGGTAGCATGTGGGGTATCAACACATTGTTATAGCATTGGAAAGCGTTAAGAATGATTGTGTCATGTTTGTCCTCCTACAGAAACGATATTAAAACAAAAAATATATTTCCCACCCCCATCTTTTTCAATTTTCAAACATTTTGAAAAAGCTCCAGGGAGCCACTAGGGCCGCGCTAAAGAGCCACATGTGGCTCTAGAGCCGTGGGTTGCCAACCCCTGTTCTAGGCTATTCCTATGCTAAGTCGAGTTGTTAACACCCCCCGCTTGTGGAATTCCACAATAGACAGCATTCGACTCCCATGAATGAAAATACGCTGCCCTGCTATCTGTCAGTAGCTGTCGCTCATGAGCTGCACTCTCAACAGTGTACAGCAGGGGTGTCAAACTCAATTTCACCGAGGGCCACTTCAGCATACTGGCCACCCTCAACGGGCCACATTGACAGTACAAATCAGGAGTGCACAGGTGAAGTCCTCCAGAGTGCAACTTTTAGATACGAGTGCAACTTTTAGATAATATAAAACCAACTTTTTGTTGGTTTTATATGATGATAAAATTTGCTATAAGCCAAATCAACAAAATGTATTGCTGTGTGCAATAAATCTATATATGATGAGTTCCACTTCTTTATTTGAATTAGCAAAACACAAACTTCTCTGCAATACTGTACTACAGTGAGATGCAGTAGGGGATAAAAAAGAGAACGGAAACTGCCAAACAAGACTAATTGAAAACCAAAGTTTATTTCATTTACTGTACTCAGTGAGTAGGTAAAAACGTTTTGTTTTTGTTTGTTTTTTTAATTCAATATATTGCTTCTGCAAAAAAAATATTATTTTAGAGCTCTTTAGTTGTGTTCATCAGTGGTGCTAACAGAAGAAGAGGGTGTTCCGTACTGTAATTTATCAAGTGAGACTCGTACCATGTGCTTTGTCATAATTTTTTTCAACTATTATTACAGTGCATTTAATATGTTACTTTTAAGATAAATGACAACAAACTTTTCAAAGTAACTAAATAAGACATTTAGTGCTACTGATGTAGCATAAAAATTGATGTTTAACCTTACATCAAAGTTTGGCCAGAAAAGTCTGTGCTTCCAGCTTCAACAGTTTGCAAGCAGATATTCTGATAAAATATGAATAACAAAACCTGAATCTATAACTATACTCCTCTATTATTAAGAACAACAGACTGACCCTTCAATTGATCTGCAGTTTTACCTGTGGTAGATGAATTATAAGAGTCCATACCGCCACTAAGACTTATGGGCTGAAACAGTGTGATTTATGGAGCCGTTATTACTGCCCAGTTGAGCTGCTAATGTTCCCTAATGAGGCATAACCTCCAACTCAGCACAAAGGGTTGTATCACAGAAGATTGGAGACAGCAAATGTTGCATCACCAAGAAGCAAAACAAGAAAGTGAGTCAAACGGCATTCACACACAGAAAACAGGCATATTCTCCTAACTACATATTAGTATAGATGAAAAATAGCAGCTTTATTAAATGTTTGGCCAATTGGGATTATCGTTGTAGTTTTAATTTCCAGAAAGAAATTTAATATGTAGTGAATACCAGGTTTTTGAGTGGTAAAACAGGAGGTCATTACATTTTTAAAACATCCAAATCAAATACCAGGTTATTACCAGGCAGTAATAACCTGGTATTCACTACATTTTAATTTTCTTTCCAATTTATGTTTTCGCATCCACCTGGATAATATGTAGTTGCGCCCCTGCATGAGTATGTTACTGGGAGACATTGCCAACAATACCTAAACACACAACTATAGTCTTTAAGAAAACAAATAAAATAAAAAATACAGCTAAAATAAATATCAATTATTTGCACTTCAGTAAAATCAAAATTATGTCATCAGCCAGTGGATCTAAAAACACAATGTAATGCTGATCACATTTAGAGCAGGCCCATGACCTAAATGAACTAAACAGTTGCTTAGGGCTTATAATATTTTAAACTCTGCACATATATTTATTATTATAAGTTAACAAGTAGATTATTCTTTGCTTGTTAACTCATAATGCAATAAAGTGATTCTGATTCACTGTAGTTGATAGATGTGAACTCAGGAAAACTGAATGATGAAGCTACTGAATGTTCCTTCAAGAAAATATGAGTTTAAGGATATTCACATTTATGCAACAAGGCAACTGTATGGTTTTATATATTTGCCTCTAATAAGTGACAGTGCTGTCACTTCAATTGTGCAGGATCAGAGCTACAAAGGTGGAAAAAGTTTGAAATTCTTTACAGCTATTTATCTTCATTTTTAAACATCTTGCAAAATATTTGGGGTATGTAAACTTTACAGAGGCCCTCCATATGTTTCACGAATATTTATTGCTTAGTATTTATAGCAAGTGGATGTCATATGCAGCTAATGTAACTGTGTTACCTCCAGCAGTGAACAGGATTTTAAGCTTCAACTATGGGTTGTAATCATGTTTTTGACCAAAACAAAGCTTAATTTCTGAAAACATTATGAAATGTTAAGTTGCTATATAAATATTACACATACATTTCTTTCCATGCAAAGCTATTTTTCATCTTTTCTCATATTTTTTTTTTCAGGAGTCAAAAATTCAGAGCCTTTCGCTGTGTCTGGTCATTTTAAAGTTACATTACTTCAACCGCAATTGAAGTTTATGTTATGTTCTGGTCTCTATTATGAGATTCAGCTAAATGTTTATGTATTCATTGCACACTGAAGTGATGTGATATTAATTTAGTGCCAGCCGGTAGGTCAACAGGCAGGTTGCAGCATGAATAATCAGCTTAATATTGTGATGCATCAAGGGGTCCAGACTCTCTTCCACTGGGGCACAATTCTGACCTGTTGCACTCCTGCTTTTCATTTATCTACTTGCAACCAGTGTCAGCAGTTAGCAGATTTTTGCTTTTGTCTTAGTTTCAGGTGTATCCATACTGGTGGAATGGATAGACTGAACACAATGGGCTCCTGTGATGATGTGCAAGTGTAGTTTTATGGACGAACCAGAAAAAAAAAAAAAAGATCGCAACAAATGGATGGCAGAGCGCAGCTTAGCAGTACAGCTGTAATTTATGTTTTTATGTATGAAGGAGCCAAATCCTGTTGTTAACATGGACACAAAACCTATAAATGTTGAGGCAAAGTGAGATTTTACTTATTAAATTCACTGAAGATGAATACATAACTAAATATAAAACCTGGTATATAAAAATTGATGTAGAAAAACTGACTCCAATTAAAAATGTAAAAAATTGGCTGCAAGAAAAAGAGTTACATATTCTGATGATGATGATGATGATGCAACCATCAGGATGAAGGATGGACACATAAAATTAAGAGATCAGTAGATAGCAAAAATCAGAAAGAATGAAGCAGTAGCAGGAGAAGCAGGCATCTGATAGTCCCACAGGCATCAGATGAGCCAGCTGAATTAATCTTGACCATCAAACCTTCCTTTATCGCCCATGAACACCCACACCTCCTGCACTGCCTGCACCGCCTGCGCCCTGAAGCCACAAAAGCTTTCAGACATAGAGGCTTCCTCCACCTCACAGTCTTTGGATCTCACTCCCCCATTCTACTTTTCTGTCTCCTCTATCTTTGTTGTCACTCTTGGCTGCAAGATAAAATGCCAGTCATCCTACGCTCCACTCGTAAACAACAAATGAGGGTGTGACAGTGTAAGAGGAGACCAGTGGGGAACAGGGGAGAGAAGAGGCAGAACGGGGGTGACTAAAAGAGAGAAAAGGCAGCGGCTATTTGATAGTGTCAGTTGAATGGAGGAGATACAGACAGGCCATTCATCTCAATGGATCAGATAGCAGCCTCCCTGGAGTGTGTGTGCACCAACATACGCACGCACGCACGCACGCACGCACGCACGCACGCACGCGCAAGCTTCCACAGATGCAGACAGCAAGGCAGAGTGGGAATACACAGAGAATCTCTGTGTATTCGGAATCTCTCACGCACATAAACCAAGGTAGGATTAATACATTTGGATTACCTTCAAATGTATTTCACTCTAAAATATTAAAGTTACCTAAACAGTTGCAGAGGTAAAACAAGAATTGGAGAGTGTGGGTCTTTTTTTCCTGCCTTTTTGACCTCCAGTGTGCCGATCACAGAGCGGAGCAGAGAGGGGAACAGAACAGGCAGAGCAAGATGGAAAGCAGACAATGTTCTTTGCAATGCTCCAACTTCCAGATGCTATCTGAACCAGGAACCCTCGAAGAACCAAGCCGCTGTAGAAGTGTGAGCCGTTAAAGCTGGCCCCAGGTGACTGAGAAGGATGTTGAGGCATAGTAAAATCAGAGCTCTTCACAGCCAACATTTAATTAGGCTCGGACCCCAATAACCTTCCCCAAGTCTACCGGCCTGCAATCCATCAGCTCTCCTCTCAACACACACACTCAATTCATTTGGAAGTTTGTTTTGCACCTACAGTAGCAGACAACTACAAAATATATTTAGCTAAGCTACACTCCATGTTATAGATAGTATAGATCGAGACATGTAAATACAGTACTAACACTATTGTGATGCATTCATTAGAATCTGTGGTTCTGCAGGCTCTTCATTCTCCTGCTCTAGACTGGATAGATAAATCTTCCCTTGTTGACATCCTTAATAAACTTTGGAAGAAAAAGTTTCTCTGCTGGTAGATATTTGTATTGCTGCTATCAAACTACAAAAATGGCCGAATGGGCTGAGGTGGAATGATCTGCTACAAGAAGGGGGTGGAGCTTGAAACATATGATTCACATTTAAGAAGACAGCAGCAAAACAAGTTGCTCTAAGAATCCTCAGAACAGGGGAAAATTAGGGGTCTGTGGAGCTACAATAACCAGGAATTCAACATTAGTTATACTTTATATAGACCACAAGTGAATGACTTAATATGTAAAAAAAAGGAAGGATTTAAAAGCATAACATATACACTTTAAACTTACTTATTTACCAAAATCCGGCATCAACCTCCTGGTGAAAAGTCCTGTTCCAATTTTTCATTTTTTTTCTTTCCATTGATCTCAGCATTCTTGGTCTGTGAGGCACTGAGTATAAGTCAACAGTTCTGAACACACCTACTTAATACTTTTTTAAAGCAGCAGGAGTGTCCAGTGTTTTGACTAGTGCTACACCTACAGGAGACTGTGTGAATAAAACAGACACACACAGTCTGGAAAAGCTCCAGAAACAACAGAACTAAAATAGCACGTTCTGAAAATAAAGGAGAAGGACAAAGAACGGACCTCTAACAGATTTGACCAACTATTTTGTTTCAATTTTTCCAGACACCATAAAGAAACAAGGAAATTAACATTACAAAATGCACATGAAACACAGTCCAGCATTGTTCAAGAATAGTTAAATAAATGCATGCAAATAAATGCATTTAAAAGCAAAAGAATGAAGACAGATGAAACAAAAAAATAGGTCAAGAAGTATTCAAGATTTTCCTATTTTATCCCTGCTTTGTATTTTGGTCACAGTGTGTGTGAGAGTTGCTGTGAATCTACAGCCTCAGCGATCATATTTAAAGACATGTATAGGAGATAAAGGAAGTCATTAGTGAATTCTGCCTGTTAAGATGGGCAGAATTCCCCTAATACCTTGGATGAAACCCTTGCCAGGGGTTAGGCTACTTTTGTGCGTGTCTGTGTTTATATGTGTGTAGTTGACTGTCTCTACTTGCATGCATGTCACATCGTAAACTCAATCCTTTGTCATGGAAAGTATCCAAAACTTTTGATCAGTCATTTCTGCATATCAGGCTAACTGAATTCAATTTTGAACCTTCTTGAAGAAGTAAGAGTTATAGGAGTACTAATGTGTATGTTTAATGTTTCCTGTATTCATACATTTAGTGCATAGAAACAAGTGTGTAAAAAATCTTTTTCAGAATTTCCAACACCTAAAGAGGACAGATCCAACTCTGAACTTGAGTAATATTAGCTGGCGAGATACCAGCTAATATTAGCTACAGTGCTTGGTGTAATACGGGTTCAGCCCCGCTATGAAGGATCAAGTTCAGATCCAACTCTGAACTTGAGTTCAGAGTTGGATCTGCATTAACCTCCCACTGCTGGCAATTAAATCTGCCCTGGCAGAAGCTTTGTGTAACCCGAGTGTAAATGTTGAGTTAAATTTTCTGGATCGCTACTATTTATCCCATTCGCCTTCCAAAGTCTCGCGATAGTTTGATATGTAACAGTAATTCTTGCGAGATTTACTAAGCATCCAATCATTGTTGAGCGTCTGAGTCACATGTACCACCGTCAACTCATTTGCTGGGTATATTAGCTAGAGCGAAAAGCATGGAGGATTAGAACAAGTCTGGGAGAGCAGAGCTGCAGGAGTCTCCGGTCGTGAGCTGAGGGATAAGAGAAACACAAAACTGCTTGTATGCCTTATGAACTGCGGAATTGGCCAGGTTCGATGGCGAGCTGAAGAATCAGGTCCAAGAACCTAAAAGGATTTCACCTGTGGTGTTAAGATTTGGTTTCCCCACCAGGCTGGGAGACTTCCTGCAGCCCATGAACAAAACTGTTCCCACTCTGATCCGACTTATGTCAGCCTAGGAACTGCAGCAAGCGCTCTAACCAACTCACCTGACCCTGTTGAACCGCCCCAGTTCGAGGGGACAGGGGGTTTATAAACTAAATGGTGTGGCTTGTTGCCGGAACTACAGAGCTAATTTATGTTTCTTTCATTTAATTGTTTTCTTTGTTTTTTTTTTATTTAATATGGCCATTTGAATGTTGTTTTTTTCCCCCTTTCTTATTGTAATGTATATATGTACATAATTCACTGAGAATATAAGGCACTCACATGTGCAAACTTCTAGTCGGTCTACTCCTTTATGAGTCGTATCTTGACTTCTGAGAACTAGCCCATTGATGACCTTGTTGGTCATGATCTATTTTCAGTTATTTAGAAATATAGTATACTGTTTCCACAGATATGCTACATTTGCAATCCAAAGCAGTAGATTAAACTGTTGAAACATATACTTTCTCTTGAGTTGCGTATTTTCATGGTGCAAAGTGTCTAAGAGTCATTAATAACTATTATAACTAAAATTAGGTGGCGAAGAAAATTTCCTTTGTCTCAGAGCTCAAAATAATAGCTGAAAGTTTGAAAGAAATATTGGTAACACTTTATTTGAAGGGGGGTGAATAAGACTGACATGACACTGTCATAAACATGACATAACACCTGTCATGAACATGAAAAAGCCTTCATGAATATTTATGACTGTTGTCATAAAGCGTCATTCCGTAAATTATGACACTTTTAATACAAAGTTGACATTATTCAAAATGTCTTTGTTGCGACAACTTGACATTAACCAAGAAATCATTACTGATATAAATTTGTTATAAAAGTATTACTGATTGCACTTTAAAAATTAGGTAACTTATGTTATTAAAGGTAAAGTTTAAACAGTAATGATTTCTTGGTTAATGTCAAGTTGTCATAACAAAGACATTTTGAATAATGTCAACTTTGTATTAAAAGTGTCATAATTTACCGAATGATGCTTTATGACAACAGTCATAAATATTCATGAAGGCTTTTTCATGTTCATGACAGGTGTTTATGACAGTGTCATGTCAGTCTTATTCACCTCCTTTCAAATAAAGTGTTATCAAAATATATATTTAAAAACTCAGAGATCAGACAAAAAAATTGCATTGTATTGCTGCTGGATGCCAAAACAACCAAAAAATTATATTGTTTTAACTATTTATTTATCTAGACTTAAAAGTGAATGTTTGCTATTCAGCATTACATCACTAATCTTCTCCTTCCATATAGAAATAAGACAGCTACTCAGACAATTGGAAGTTTGACTGTGGAAGTCAGAGGTCACCAAGCAGCTCCAAGTATCTACTATCCTAAGCCTCAAATATAGCAAAAATTGCAGATATAAAGCTTTTAATTGTTCATGTACCTGCTAGGACTTCAGATTATTTTATTATACTAAGAGACACACAGCGTTGAACAGTCTCAATCTGTGATCATGTTCTTCATATCAAAATGTATAGGAAGTACCAGCTACACCAAAATCATTATTTCAGGAAATACAAAATAATACAATAACCCAGTGCATTTATATGTTCTTTATCAAAGAAACATGGACATGTGTTTTAGATTTTTTTTTTTGTCTGTTTGCCTTTTGCCCTCTCAGCTCCAGTCAGTCACAACAAATAACTTACAAAGTCAAACTCCATGCAGTTGGTTAGGCTACATTGAAAAGATAACTTTTAACCAACATGCCTTGGAAGCTCTGCAATGGACTGGTGACCTGTCCAGGGGTGTAGCCCTCCTCTCACCCATTGACAGCTGGAGATAGCCACCAGCACCCCTCACGACCCCAATGGGATAAAAGGGTGGGTGGATGGATGGATGGCATTGGAAGCTGAATTAGAGTTTAGGATGATATTGGACTGTGTATCATATCTAATCAGATTTTATTGGAATACATTTCATTTTCTGTGCAATTCTGTAACTTAACATAAGTGTACCTATATGTCTAGCGATGTATTGCTAATGAGGCATTTGCTGTGAATTGGTCCAACTTAAATAAAATTGACTGAATCAGCAAATTGCACAAGTTTTACAAATTGTAAATAGAATGGTCTCAATCCGGGCATGATATCATTAATAGAACTAAGCTACTAAGCTGAGATAAACTAGACCAACCATTAGGAAACCCCTAAAGTGTATTTCAGCTTTGAATTATAGGAAATGCTAATTAAATTTTGCACTGCACTTGTAAAAGTTTTTTTAAAAGGTTCAATTCTGCCTAAGTCAGAGGAATGAGTATGAAGAAGGATGATGACAGTGAAAGGATTGAGGTGGGAGGTTGTGGAGGTTATGGACTCATAATGTATCACCATGCTTTATATTCCAACATTTAGCAGGATTAACAGACCTGTAGATCAATATAACTGCTAATAGATGCATTGATCTGGATCTGCTACTGGATGCCACATTATATGGCTTGCATCCTAAATGACAGAGAAAGATGCAAACATGGGGGTAAGCAAACCTACAGGATGGACAGCATGCATCCATCCACATGAAATTTGAAAAGCTCTGACAGTCACCTGTAACAATAGACATGAGGCTGTCGCATATGGCAAAACACAATAACTCCACTTTGGTATTTATGCTACCAATTAGTCCTGCATAAAAAAGTCCATCCACAGCTGAGGATCTGACCAGAAAGAAGTGATAAAGCAAATTAGCTTTACAACTCAGATATGCAGATACACTTAACAAAAAATATAAACACCTCATGTCAAATATAAGAGTTTTATGAACATTTGGGTTACGCAATATATAGAGAAACTCAAAATATATTTTTAGTAATTAATGATCTTCATATCGGCATTGATAACATCATGGTATGTATGACCATTTGCAGCAGATTGACAGTCCTTTGAACATGATAGGGGTCAGGTTGAGGAATTTGATTTTGACCAAGTTGGCTTCTCATAGGCGGTTATGAAGAGTCTAACCGCCTACGAGGTTAGACTGTAGGCAGTTAGACTACAGTCTAACCTATCAAGAATACAGTCTTGATAGTCCAGCTATACTGGACTATCAAGACCAGTTGATAAGGGTCCGCAGATAGACGAGCCAGATGAGGCGATCTTGTACTGAAGTGGTCGCACGTGGCTGACAAGGATGAGGTCGAGTTGCAGTAGTGCCTGTCTGTTGGAAACAAACTCTTAAACGGCCTATGGTCCGATAATGGACGTTGAGCCGTGCAGCTACTGCTCTGGTGGACATCTCTGCATCCAACATGCCAATGGCACGCTCTGCATAACTTGTGACATCTGAGGCATTATGACTTATGACAAAATTTGACATTTTGGGGTAGCCTTTTATTGTCCCCAGCCCAAGGATTGTCCAGCTGTTTTTCATTTTGTCTGATCACTCACTGAACATGCACTGAGTAAAAAAAATAACTCACCAAGTAATGCTCAGTGACAGCAAGTTGGATTAAAGATCATACACAAATCAAGAGAATTATTATTTTGTACAACAAAATTTGACATGGGGCATTTATATTTTGGTCAGTACAGATGCATGTATAGCAAGTCAGAAAACGATACACACTGAATGCATTGCACACTAGGAAACTGACACACAGATGTGAACAAACACACTAAACACAAACACACACTGGCTGCAGAAAAGTACTGGACTCTTTAGCAGAGAACAAACAAATGCTGCCTCGTTTGAATAAACAAATTAAAATGATTGCAGGCTGGAAAGGGAGTAAATACAACACTTAGCTAATTACTCTGTGTGAGTCTGACTTCAGCTACACATTCGCTGCAACAAAAACTAAATAAATAAATAAACTAAATAAACTAACTGATACACTTAATTCATTAAAGTAACAGCCAAATAATAAAAAGAAGCCCTTGAAGGCACACGACTGCGAAGAATACAACTCTCTCCGATTAGCAGGGGTTCATGAGAAAGAAAGAAAGCAACAGAGAGGAAGTTCCAACCAGCCACTCGTCTTTTTACAGAAACCTCTTATAGAAAGATGACTACCTTCTAAAGCTTTTTGTTTTTTTAGGCCTGGGAAATAAAAGTGGCTGACAGCCATTTATTTTAGCACTTGACGAAAAAAAAAAAAACAGAGAAAGGAGAAAAATGCATGAACACTTCACACAATCCATCTCACACACAGTAAACAATTGGCTGCAAATCACACACCTCTCCACTGATTTGATGAAGACAAAAAGCAATTTATTAAGGCTGCCTCTTAGGAGAGCAAGACTCCAGCTAAGCTGATGTACTGGCCTACTTAAGACGTATGCACACATAAGGTAGGTGGAGAACAATCTCTATGTCTTATCAAAACACTCATTTACACACTCATGGAAACACAGACTGCAGGAAAAGCACAGAGAGCTCCCAGAAGACCATCTTCACTAATCTACATTGTGAATATAGCAACAAACAGAACTTCCATTCCATTATGCAGTGTGATCCAAAGTGACACTTAACAACCAATCCCTGTACTATTAACACGCATAGCAGCTGGATTGAGGGCGATCTGTTGCTATAGTGAAAATGAAAGGCTGCCCACTTTTCAGAGCCTAAACTTTCCTCTGATCTCTTCTTTAATTATTCGGTCATCTTGACAAACCTAAAAGTGTTTCCACAGGCTGGAGCAATGGCTGTCTGTCTCATTAAAATGTAGACTAGCTACAGTTCTGGTGAAAAGCTCATATAGACTTATTAATTTGGCATTTGGAATCACTCTTTTTCATGGTCAAAGTAATATGGTTTACAGGGCTTTATAAGAAGACAAGACAAGCATCCAAATTGCCTTAGAATGGATAAAGACATTAATCTTACAAAGTTCTGAACTGTCCTATTAGAAAAAGTATAAATCACGCATGAAAACCAGCAGCTTGCTAGGAAATAAACCAATTTTAAAAATGCATTCTGTCAAAGAGAATGGAGATTAGGGCTGTTGTAAATGATTATTTTGGAAATCCAGTAACTATTGATTACTCTGATGATTAATCGAGTGATGGAATAAAAAATAAAATATTGGTAAATACTACCATAACAGCAGGATTAATATAATATACCAAATTATCATACCATTCCAAATTATCATATTTGGGCATCCCTAAAAAATATTTTTCTGTAGTTTAGAAAATGAACCTGTAGCAATAATAGCTCACTTTTTAAGTGAACCTGGACAGAAATTATACAAATATCTGAAATTATATTACATTTATTAATAAAGGGTCAGGCTTACAAAGGCACTTGTAAAAATGTCTCAAGTCCAGTTTTTAGTTTTTGTATTCATCATAGTCAATTTTAATAGATGAACTCTCACTTCACCAAGCCAATTATAGATTTTGTGTTCATATGCTCAGCCAGATTTGGCACCTTCATCTCACACAGAAACACATGCTGTATGTACCGCCACACAGTGCGCCTGTGGGGTTTTTCCTGACTGGGAACGAGAATACAACCTGTTGAATGTGACAGGTAGCCAATCAGAAGCGCGGTGACATAAGAACAGAGGGGAATCCCAAACAGCTGACATATCGCGCAACTGAGAGTCTGGTGGATATCGGAGATGATATGTGGAAATGTTTATTATTATGTGTAAAGGTCATTATTATATATGTTTATTATGTTTATTCAGTTAAAAATGTTAACTATGAAAAAACAGTCACCTCCAAATCATAGTGCAGCGAATAGAGCAGCTGCTCCCGTCGTCTTTTATCCACCGCCTTTTCTTTTTGTTACGTCTTATCTCTTAAAATGAGTCCACAAACTATCACTACTGCTTCTACATCGTCATCCGTGTTTGGTTATTCTAAATTCCCACTATGTTGGGGGTTTTACTGGATTATCCTCTGAAATTGGGATGTTTGTGAGCAGGGGCAGATCTAGAAAAATATTTATGGGATGGCAAGAGGGTGGCAGGGATATCTTCAGGGGTGGCAGTATATATATATATATATATATATATATATATATATATATATATATATATATATATATACGAAATATTGTTTTTAACTTGCATTGTTTCAAAATGAGCTTCATGTAGCACCGAGGTTTAAATACAATTTCTTATTGTAGTATAGTTAATTATTTTTACGTCTTTCATACTCCTGCTAATTGATATGTGCCTATTGGTCACTATGTGATTCATTGTGTCCAGAAAACCATTTTATCCCAATACAAGACAAGGAGAAATCTGTCACGAAAATATCAGTAGCGCCATCATTTGTCATTAGATATATCTATTAAATACAACTTAAAATAAAGATTAGAAAACTGATGTTTGATAAATTCTCCATGATACAAATCTAAAGACAGTTTAGTTTCTGTTAGTTCTGTCAAGATGCAAGAAGGGGTGAATTTCTATTTATATCGGTCAATCGTTTTATTTTAAATATACTGTAGGAGCCGTAGTTTGACGACTGTTATAAATATCACCACGTTTTGCGAATACATTGGATTACTCAGTTTTTGTCGCTTGTTTTTAGGAATTGCAGCGGCTGCAGTACAGTACAATAAAGGTACAATAAAGTTGATAAACAGGTGAAGAACCAAACTAGACAGAACCACTTCTGATTGTTTGCCAAGCCAAACATCCAATAAAAGTTCCACCAAGCCACTACTGAGGCACTGGGGTCATGTTTCTCGACACAGGCAAAAGAAGGTTCAATGTCCAAACTTATTGATTGTTCTTGGTGATTTACTTCCCTCTTTCACCAAACAATTACAGAGATCAAACTTTCATTTGTTCTTATGCTACCTCTCTCGCTCTGGTAAAAACCATCGGCCCCAAACCCAAAAGCCTACTGGTCCTTCACCAGGCCCCTACACTTATAGAAAGTGGACTGACCCACATTACTTCC
Source organism: Poecilia mexicana (assembly GCF_051168715.1). Lineage (NCBI taxonomy): Eukaryota > Metazoa > Chordata > Actinopteri > Cyprinodontiformes > Poeciliidae > Poecilia > Poecilia mexicana. Next base: position 310,085 of record NW_028263370.1, on the reverse strand, counting down.
TGTCTAAATTTAGAAAATAAATAAGAAAAATAATAAAACAAAAAATAAATAAAATCAACAATTATCAACCTACAAATAAACTCTGTAAATAATACAAAAAATAGAAAGTTAAGAATAAAGTAACAAAATCCAAATGGATAAAGAAATAAAGAAAAAATGGCTCCAACAACTTCTATTCCGCCTTTTCTCGCTCTGTATGTCGGTATTACCTGTTGCCATGGCAACCGACAAACAACAGCTCAACGAGCAGGTAGAGCAGAGATTACCGATCAGGGGAATCAACACCAAAAAGCAAACATTTCCCACACAAAAAAGTAGCAAAAACACTAAAACAGAACATCCAGTCTGTTACATTATGTTGTCAGGCTTAATGTCTATATTGTGATTATTAATGAGTTTTTGCCTGAACACCGCGTTGATTAGCTGATTTATAAACAGCTGCTCTACTTGGTGGGCGGGTTGACCTATTTAATGCTAACTGAACCAAAACACACCGAACCTCGCAGCACATGCTAAGATTATCAAAGTCAATACCAGGCCAGCAGCAGCAAGGCTAGTATAACTGACCCACTTGTTCAATGGTCACTTGTTCAATGTTTTCTTTAAATTAAACCTTTTTCCTCACCTGTGAAATATGAAGCCCTTATTACGATTATCTATGATTGACTTAACTGCTGAACATTGCGTCCGTTGTTCTGATTCTTTGCGTGACTGTAGTATTTTCCTGACCACCGATATTCCTGACTCAATGGACAGCAATGGCGCATGTGTGACTTACAATAAATGATGTAATGTCCAGTCCAGTAATATGTATATTCATCAATGCTGCTGGTGCTCTGTCCTTCTCATGCACTTCCCACTACTTAGCAGTGGGTGTCAGGTTACATTGTGTTGCATCCAATGTTGTCGGAAAAAAGAGTTTCATGCGCATAATGTCCGATTTGCCATAACTATTTATTGAATTCATTGTCGCTAGCTGGGGTGGCAACAGGGGTGGCAAGGCTCTCGTTTGGAGTGGCAACTGCCACCCCATGCCAACCCAGTAGATCAGCCCCTGTTCGTGATTGGAATCGGTTCCTGCCGTGTGGCTGAACACGAACCGATCGAACCTGTTGTACTTTTATCAGCTCTGTGGTCACAAAGGTTTGGAGAATCGACCGACAATTCTTAAATCTTGTCGTCTAAACCAGACTTAAGACTCACAAGCTCTACTCATCTCCTCTCGGCCACTGCCCTAACGCTCTCTGACTCTGGTCACTATGGTAACGTTTATACATATCCCTTCAAAATAAGATACAGATGTGCTACAAAAACGAACATTTTACTTTCGTGAAAATTTTAACTCACGATAATGACTAACGGGAGCCCTGAGCTTGTTTCTCTGCAACGAGACGGTCCCATCTGGGAGTGAAGAGAGACAATAACATCCAAGGTGTGTTGCTTGAGCACAGTGCTTGGTCTCCAAGTGGCGAAGCAGTTTGAAGCTTCATTGCCTCATTAGCGAGCCGGTCGCCACATGTTACACAGCGCTTGTAATGTGGGACTCACCTACCGGTGTGGGATAAATCCATTCTCCTGTCTCTTCTCTGGGCCTTTTCCCCTTAGCTAAGAAACTTTCCAAAGACATCTGATCCGTTTCTTACCCATTCTGCTGCTTGTGGGCTTAATGTTGGCATGCAAGTAACCGAGAGAATCTGGTGAAAAGATTTTCAAAATAAAAGATCCTCCAGACTCAAATAATACATGAAAAGGAAATATTTAATTATTTCTTGTGCGGCCCAGTACCGATTGGTCCACGAACCGGTACTGGTCCGTGGACCGGGGGTTGTGGACCAGTGCCTTATATATCTGCAAATCTCTATTCCACCTGTATAAATACACCTGCTGTGCATGTTGTTGCTTTTTGCTCCAAACCAGGATTTAGACATTGGGAGGAGAAAGGCTGTCGTACTCCAAGCAATTCACCAATCATTTTAAGAATGCATATTTTACACAAGACAAATGAAAAAAACCCAGACATTATCATCAATCAATGAAATCCCCCTGGACCCAACTTAAAATTTGGACTGCTGGCTTCTAGGATCTGTGAACAATTCATAGGCGGAAGTGAGAGTGTTGCGCAAAACATACAACCACCCAGCCGCAGCACAGTGCAATAAATAGTCTAACACAATTTAACAAAGTTTAGAGGCATATCATTTTCCTCTGGGAATTTTAATAACCTAGGTACTCAAATGATTCAAAGGCCTTAATGAAGACATATTCATTCAGTATTTTTCCAGGAGTTTGTTGATGGCTACAAAATCCATACAATGGTCTAAAGGAAACTTTCTGGGGGACATTTGCTGTGTGATTATGTTTGAGAAACCCATGGAAATATATTTAAACGTGTATCTTTTATTCAAGTCATTTAAGTTGTTTGTTAATATTAATAATAATTTCACCTTGAAAAAAATTGTCCAAATTCATACTTAAAGTGCTTCAATGCCCTTGTTATATGCACGTAAAGCTTCTAAATCGCAACCTATGCATCTGTGCTCCACATAAATATGTTAGTAGAAGAGATCAAAATGAAAACTGGTGCAGCAAAATGTTTGTAAATGTGTTCATTTGAAAGAAGAAGGTGTGTTGCAAAGTCAGCTTGTGACAGTTAAGCTGAGAAACAAAGCAAAACCCTTTTATTTTAAATGAAGCACTGATAAAAACCTCATGGGTGTATGCAGTCATATTTAAATACTCCAAACTTTTAATACCCACACACTAAGTCTAATATCATGTAGGATTCATTAGTTGAGTCATGCAACCAGGACAAAGACCAGGCAGTTAGTGATATTTGACCCAGAGATTACCAAAGGAATACACATAGTACTTCTACAAATTAGAAGCACACAGCCACACAAACAGAGCAACGTCAAATTTCATTCCACTAATACAGTCTCAGTATTTACAACCTGGTTGAGAAAACATAGTCCTGCTTAATTAGATTAAACAACAGTGTGTGCCTGTTGTGTGTGTGCGCTCGTTTACATGCATGGAACAACAGGTGAGGAAGGGAGACGGCTCTAGATTGCATAAAGAGAGGGGGAGGGGAGGTAAAGACTAGACCTTCATTCTGTATTCAGGGAGGTGGTGTAGATCGTTAGCTAAATAAATTAGAGCCTTGCGGCTGTGGATATCACACTACCATATGTCAGAGACAGAAAGCGGGAGGGTGTAGGAGAGGGGAGGAGGGAAGAAGAGGTGAAGGGGATGGGAGAAAAATCTGGTTGCTGCAGTACGTGTGAATAAATACATAAGGTTAGGAACAGAAGCAGATGTGACCTCAGCAAAGAGAATACATTGGTGCTGGATTGGGTTGGAGTAAGAGGGGGGCTGAATGGGAGAGGACAGGAGCTAATCCAGCAGAGTTGAACTGAGATCAGAGTTAAGCACAGGAGGTGTTGCTCTATGCCCTGGGCCCTCAGAGCTCACAAACACACACACTTCTACTCTCTGGTATGGAGAGAGATTAATACATGGGTATTTGGGGGATTATAAAGGGCAACAAGAGATGGCTCATAGATTGGATGACTTCACCACATACTTGGATAAGTAGACAAATAATCATAAGAAAGATAATAAAAGCTGAGAGTACTTCAGCTGCCGTTCTGTGTTTATACAACTTCAATTTTCTTCCCAGTCCTAACACCCCATGAAGAAGCCATAGGGCATCTTCATGGGGAATCCCCATGGGGCTTCTTTCCCATGAAGAAGCCATGGGGACTTAGGAATTAGCTGCAAAATCAATGTACCCAATTTTGTAGCTAAATTTCAAGCAGGAAATTTATGAAGCAGCAAATTAACTGGTCATTTGAATGGCTGGATGGTCTCAACATAAAGGCTGTCACAGTTTCCAGGAGCTCTAACAGAGTTCAGATATGGTGTCAAGCATGATCAGCAATGCTCCTACTCACCAGAGGCCTCATGTATAAAAGAGGGATATGTCTCTTATCAAAACTGATAAGAGACATATCCCAACTGTAACTGTATTCATAGCAAAAGATGGCGCTACAAAGTATTAACACAAGGGGGCTGAATAATATTGCATGCCCCACTTTGCAGATTTTTATTTGTTAAAAAAGTTTAAAATATCCAATAAATTTTGTTTTGTGTCCCACTTGTTGATTCTTCACAACATAATACAAATTTTAGATCTTAAGATAAAAGATCTTAAGTAGACAGGAAATGTAAAAATATTACTGGGTAATTATATGTTACGGGAAAACATCGCCAGTGATATGTTATTTAAACCCACAACTAGTCTGAAAAACAAATCAAAAAATACAATTAAAATGAATCAATTATTTGCACTTCTGTTTAATCCAAATTAAGTCAGCAACTCCATAAGGCCCCCTGGGGATTCAGGGGCCCCATAAATGCAAATATTTTAACACAGACCACAGATACATAAATGTAACATTTGTTCATTGAGATGATCAATGCTGCTAAATTTGATTTAATGGTTTCAGCATACATAAATTAAAAGATTTTTAAGTGTTTAACATTTAAATGTAAGATTTAAAGGAGCTGGCAAGTTTACTTTGTAAAACCTCAAAGAACAATATTCATATTGCAACTCATAGGCGGAAGTGAGAGCATTGCGCAACACAAATAGTAACCTGGGCGAAACATGGTGTGCTAAGTAATAAAACATAATTTTAGCAAAGCTTCGAGGCAGGTAATTTACCCCAAGGAATTTTAATAATCGAAGTATTCAAATCATTTGAGGAATCTTTACAGCCCTAAATTACTAAATTGGCTTTTGTTCATCATATTCATATCAAACCTGTGAGAGAAAGTACGCACTATAATTGTTCTGAAATAAAAACGTCTCTAACAAATCATGCATGGAAAAGGATTCACAGGGGCTCTCTGTTGAGGTTCCACTGTCATTCATAACTTAGCTTATTTTCACATTCTTTCTGTATAAAATGGAGGAAGCATTGTATTCACATATGCTTCTAAACACACACAAGACATTATAACAACAAGGGAGTACTAAATGGCTTACACAACGATTAGACACACCTTAGTTCATGAGGGAGCGGAGATCAGCAGCATTGGAGACGTTTGGTGGTGGAGGTGGAGGGAGTCTATAGGCAGTCGAAAAGCATGTTGGGAAACTAGAAGAAAGGCTGCAGGGAGGGGAAAGCAGGCACCATAGGTGGCAGCATGTAAAAATATCTGGGAACAGAGTGAGGAGGAGAAATTTCGATGGATGGGAGCGGAAAAGTTGTTTCTAGATAGAGAGGGAGAGGTTTTATCACTCCTGTTTGTGTCAGAAGGTGCAAAGACGTGCACTCGTATAGATGTCCCCCTTTCTATAAATATATAAACAGAAGCATATGCACCCACATTCAAAACCTCAGAAAAGATTTTCCCCGACAATGAAAACCACAACTAGAAGTACAAGAAAAGAGCAGAATAGCACCTGATGCCAACGATACCCATCCAGATCCATTTATAAAGGCCTGCAGCTTACACTGGATTACAGCATAAAGCAGCAATCCCCTTCTCCTTTTACATCCTTTCAACTCTTCCAACATCTCACTTTTTCTTAAAATCAAACATCTTGGTTTGGAATATAACGTTCAAAAATGAATCTCTGTGCACATAAATAACTCAGTTCAGTAAACAGCTCATCTCTGTGCATTTACTTGTGCATCTAGACTGAAAAAAACCAAGAAAGTATTACCTTCTTATTAAAAAATCCCTGCCCTGGAAAAAAAGTATATTTTCTGTTTTAAAAGAGAGAGGAAAGTTTTATGGATTACTTTCCTGCTGTGTGCTTCAACTTTTCTCCACATTTCCCTTAAAAGACTTGTTAGAACAAAGGAGAAGAGAAATAACCAGCAGTTTCCCCTTTTCCTGTAAACACTTATCAAAGTTCAAGCAGAGGAGGATAAACATTCAAGAGACAGCAGGGCTTTCATAAAAATATATGCGGTGAACTAAATGGGACTAAATAAAGGAAAGCTGGAGTTATTCGTGCATTTAGAAGAGAAAAACAAACATTTATTCACAGGAAGCCAAAATCATGCCTTCATATTTTACACTTGCAGAAGCAACCACAAACTCATCCGTGCTGCCGTGACCCAATTTGTTTAGGAATATCTTCAGAAACGTAGCTACAGGGCCCCTCATTTACTCCTTCGTGTTTTTACTTCTTATCACAGAAAAGACAATTATGGCTAATGTACATATAATCTGATTATATCTTTATATACCTACTGCTGCTAATCTAACAAACTCCCTCTCCTTCTCTCAGCCTTTTCTTTTGGATGATCAGTGATTCATGTCTTTAAAGGGAAGTGTAAGACCAAAAGCAACGGGTGAAATGAACTGTGAGATTAAACTAAACCTCCTCCACTACATTCTGTCTCTCCCTCCTGCGCTCATTCCCCTCTCTAAATTATCTGAGAGCTGTAATTAAAAAGTGCACTGCGGCTCTTGCACGCTGCTAACAAGCAGGCCAAAATGAATGTGTGCACAAACACACACACATCCTGACTAAATTAAAGATAGTTAAAGCTCAACTAATCATCTGAGTCAGTGCCAAATCGAGTAGCAGAAGAATTGTTACATTCTTCACCCTGGTGATGTTATTCTAATAAATAAGATGGTGGATGGCTGCACAGGCTGAAATATGAACAAAAACATATGGAAATTTTGAGGAATTCAAAAAAGATTTTATTGGAGAATTATCCTACTGTCCAAACTGTACAACTCTCAAACTTTTTGACATTTTCTCATGTCACAACCACAAGTCTGAGACAAAGTAGCCATGGTAGTAAAATGGAAGGAAAAATCTACATGGTTTTCAGAATTCTAAATAAAACACTGAAAAGTTTAATGTATATTTTTAGTCACTCTCCTTTACTCTGATACCCCTAAATAAAATCCAGTCCACCCACCTGCCTTCAGAAGTCTAATGACTAATATCGGCTGATACCCATGTTAGAATCAGCCGATATTAGTCAATATGTTGGCCGATGCAATGACTATTGTATCAATATGATTTAAATCTCCTTTCAAATCATTTCATAATTTTATTCTTAATTTAACCTCCATAAATAGTCTTTAGACTGAAAAAAGAAAAATAAAGACAACCCAGCTATGAATGAAAAAGGCATTTCCAGCAAAACACAGCCACAAATAGCTCCATAAAAAATAAAGAAAAATTTCAACTCATGACCAATACACAGTGTCACCAAACTCTTTTTATAAACCTCTGATTACCATAGTGCATTTTTTTCCATTTATTACAACTACAAAGTTTTTACAGTTCTTGGTTAGACCAATGAGTCTTACAACAGCAGAGTCAAACTCCAGCCTAAGTCCAACTGAAAATATGTGGTAAGGCTTGAAAACTGATGCCAACAGGTCTTCTCCATCTAATCTGAGGGAGTCCCAGCTACTTTGCAAAGAACAATAAACAATAACAACAATAAATTTCAGGTTCTAGATATGGAAAGTTGAAGAACTTCAATATTTAAAATTTAATATTTAAAATTTTATATTTAAAATGAATAAAAATGCATGCCACACATTTCAGATTTTCTAACTGTTAAAAGGTAATAGAAGTACTCTGCTGTTTGTGCATAAAATGTGAAAAAGTTGGTTTATATGCCTAGGCAGACCAGCTCTAATCTGTTTTTGTTTATGAAATAAGATTTACTGTCATGCTTAAGAAGAAAATGTGTACTTCAGCACAAATCCTTGTAAAACCTCTGCATTCACCAGCAGATCAAACTGACATAGCTTTTCTGCTACATATTTGTCACCTTGATGATTTAAGACTATCATGTGATTATCCAACAGTGTAATCACAAAATCCGTGCCACAACACTAATTCTCTTGTTTAAACGTAAAATGCTCTGTACCTACTGCCATCTAGTGACAATAAAATTATATGATTGCGCTGCTAGTCACTACTACAGCAGAGACACTCAAAGATGACATTATTTGCAGATAATTATTCGTTTTTAAAAAATCTTTTAAGACCAATTGCCGTCTTTCCCGGACTATCAGCGCACCATTCACCGCACCTTCAAATGTTTGACTCCCCCTCCCCTAACCCCTCGCCTGGAAACTTACATATATCAGCCGCACCGGGCTACAGGCCGCTGGTATCTCTGCCGCTCTCGGTTTTCCATAAGGACCCAGCAGGCTGCGTCCTAATAATTGCTTGATATATTAAGGACGCAGTTCTCCGTTTCCAAATCCGTTTATGTTCACGCCGTGTGAACAAAACCGGCTCTGCGGCTCTATTTCCCTCCTGTACTGCCAGATCAATACTCCTCAAGTTAGAAGCTGCATCATATGAGTTTGAAAACATTTCTCTGTCGTGCCTGCTGCTAGCATGTGCTTGTTTGAAATGAAAATTAGCGCATTCCTCTTTGATTTCCAATTTTGACTTCCAATGATTCACTTCCTGCTAAAGAGCCCCCTCGTGGTTAAAGAAAAATCCACAGAAAAACCTGCACCGGGCTATAAATCGCATGGTTCAAAGTGTAGGAAAAAAGTAGCAGCTTATAGTCTGGAAAATACGGTAGGTGAAATTGGATAATTTCCACGGCACACCTGACGATCACTCACAGTACACTAATGTGCCGCAGCACAGTGGTTGAAAAACACTGGTTTAATCAAACTATTATGTTTTTAGGCTTAACTTTAATCAGTCAAACCGATTTGCTCAGAAATAAATGAAATATTTTAGTGAACCAAAATATTACAACTAGATGTTACCTGACTTAATATCTGTGTTTAACTAACTGTCATTTGAGAAAGTCCAAATGAGTCAGGTATTCTCCCGTGGAATACTAAACCTGGACCAGCAGGCGAGGGGAGCTGGGTGTTAATGCAGCGAGAGCAGACATCTCCGAAAACGTTGGAGCAATATTGCAATTAGGTGATGCACTGATGAACCGAGCAGAAATGTGAGATTTATACATCTACATTCTCGCCTACAAACATTGTTTAAATCATATTGTGTCAAGACTGCTAAGCAACATAACGCCGAGGTAGAGGCTAGGCAGCTGGCTGAAGGCTACAGCTTCTCTCTGCAATGCTCTCTGCCTTCGCAGGACCTCTCTTCCGTAGACCGGGTCGTTTCTCAAGCCCACAAAAGAATAAGCTTGAAAGGATGCAGACCCTAAATTCGGACACAAAGCTCTAGTGGTCTGGAACACTTATTTTTATATATTTTTTTGCATCTCTTTTTTTGTTTGCGTCTTTTTATTTGTTTTTCTCGTGTTTGCTGTGTGTTTGCACCTGTCGACCACCGTAGTATTTTAACAATTCTGTATTTTAGTTCTGATGGGTTAGGGTTATTTGGGTTAGGGTTATTTCGGTTCGGTTCTAGTCCTGTGGGGAAATTCTCCTTATTACGTTCTGGAGTGCAACAGCTGATTTGCTGATTTGCAGCGACACTCAGCAAACGGAGAACCTTGAGGTTCTGGTTGTGTGACATAATCCCAGATATTTTATTTCGTCTTATAAATAAATTTTGCTGGCACAATCATAATGATAAAGACTCAGATCATGAATTTTATTATTTTTTCAGTTCAAACAAAAAATAAAATTCACATCATACCAAGCTAATATTATGTAGTACTGGTGTTTTATACTGTCAACACAAACCTGCAGCTCAGATCACTGACTAGCTTCTCTGCTTTCCTCTTTATTACTGTCAGTTCTTCAGAGAAACAAGCTGCTAGCAGCACTGCTAATTCAGAGTCATTCTGTTACAAAACTTAACCATCATGTTCCTGTCGCTCCCCGTGATTAAACTCACAATTACAATAATCTGTACCAAGAAGCTATGATAGCAGACGGTGTGTCCGTAAACAAGTTTTACGAAATATTGTATTATAACCGAAAAGAGAAATGTAACTTCTATCATGAATATAGACTAGCAAAAAACCCTACAAATTACAATGAAATACTGCTACTTCCAATGGGCGCCGGAAGTAAGAACCATAACCATAACCATTTCCCCAGTAAGCCTCCCAATAATAAGGTGCATCTTATTATTGGGAGTCCAT